>NC_134354.1:752546166-752753666 GCF_048569485.1 Anomaloglossus baeobatrachus | reverse complement strand
ATCACTATGCAGCATGATCAAATCAAAAGAAAATGTAATCTATTAACCAAGCCACACATTATTTTTAATGGATTTATATTGTAAAAACACTTTCTTCACACACTCTATTGAAGTTTGAACAGCCCATTTAAGGGGGATCATACATTGTCTTGCAATCTATTTGCTTTAGTCATCAGTAGAAATTTTAGCTCTAAGGCCCCCATCAATGAGATCTAAAGGCCCCGTCACATGCAGCAATATCACTAGCGTGCGTACCTGCCCCCGTCGTTTGTGCATCATGGGCAAATCGCTGCCCATGGCGCACAATATCGTTCGGAGCCGTCACACGGACTTACCTGCCTAGTGACGTCGCTGTGGCTGGCAAACCACCTCCTCTATAAGGGGGCGGTTCGTGCGGCATCACAGCGGCATCACTAAGCGGCCGCCCAGTAGAAGCGGAGGGGCAGACATGAGCGGCCGTAACATCCCACCCATCTCCTTCTTTCCTCATTGCCGGCGGCCGCAGGTAAGCTGTAGTTCGTCATTCCTGAGGTGTCACACATAGCGATGTGTGCTGCCTCGGGAACGACCAACAACCTCCGTCCGGCAACAATCAACGATTTTTTGAAAATGAACGACGTGTCAACGATGGACGATTTGGTGAGTATTTTCCATCGTTAACGGTCGCTCATTGGTGTCACACGCAACGACGTCGCTAACGATGCCGGATGTGCATCACGGAAACCGTGACCCCGGCGATATATCGTTAGATACGTTGTTGCATGTGACGGGGCCTTTAGTATAATGCGGTGGACTGTAGGAAATCCATTATCAACATGTTATTGAAAATGTGAGATTTTTTCTAGGAGCAGGAGCCCACCTGTCTGGAATTGCATCCTCTTTAATTAAAATGAATCGGACCATGCACAATCTGGGGACAGGTCCGGTGCCGTTCTTGAAAGAAAGCAAGCATCCGTTTTTTAATTCTAACCAACTTTTATGGTGAGAGGTAGAGATTAAGATACAGTTCTGATATCCAAGTCGAGCTGGTAATAAATGAGACTCAGGTTGACATTATGGGCGACATTGATGTCTATGATGACGCAATGTGTCAGGCTGAATGGCTCGAAGTCTTTGAAGATCACCATTCAGATGATCTCACTGATGGTTCCGGGCGTTTTATGCCCTGGCACATACAGTATATATATAGTATATATCATACTGCTGCATAAATTCTACAGCTGCATGTATTTTTAATATTCAGACATATAATTCAATGGTCCAGATGTCAGGTTTGACGTTCATAGAGATTGTAATGCCGAGAAAGACATTGAGCCGCGCAGACGTCCATTGATGGATGGTTATTTTGTCCTTTCAGACTTGCAGGTTTTCACCAGTTTGCTGGGTTGGCATTATTGAAATGAAATAAATGGACATATAAAACTGATTAGGAAAGTCTTACTTTGTCAGGGGAGTAATGTAGGTAAGAAAGGAGCAGATTTTATTAACTGTGTGAATGCAAGATCGATGCAAGAGTCTGTGCCTCGAGTGGCGCACTCCAACCAGACAAGCTTTTAAAAAGAAAGGCAGGATTTAGTGATACTCTGCGGATATCTGTGTCTATATGTAGGCACTCAATGGCTGTGATGTGAGCTGCAGCGATTTTTTGACAGGAGATAGGGACACGCTGGTGGCTCAGACCTCACTACCATCTAGTGTACCTCTGCGTTGAGGGTGCATTTAGTCTGAGGGCCAGTGCAGGGGTTCCCATCCAGTCACCTCAAGAGTGTCCAACATCACAAAAGTGCAAAAAATGCATTAGACTTCTATTTTCCATGGAAGGTTATGATCACCTTTGGCTCATAGTTTATTGATTATGTGTTATTGACTTCAGATGCACACACACACACAGACTCTGTTGCTTTCTAGTAAGTGTTTTATCTCACCCCAGTGATGGATTCACAGTTGCACTGGTCAATACTGCTGTATAATGTCCTCCATACTGCTGCAGCTTTTGAACATGTTTTGCATAGAGACAGGAGAAAAATACCATATTTTCTGGATTAAAAGACACACTTTTTCCCCCAAAAATGGGGGGAAAATGGGAGTGCATATTATAGTCCGGATATGGCGTACTGGGGCGGCGGTGGTGGAGCGGGGTCACAGGAGAGGGTGTCACTGCAGTGGAGAGAGTCAATGGACACAGGGTCGGCGATACTGCGGGCTCGTGGGCGTTGTGGCGGTTCAATGGACTTCAAGAAAATGGCCATGGAGGCCAATTTGCGTATGTCCATTGCGTCAACCGCCGCAGTTCAATGGAGCCCGCCATCTGTTGGTAGGTCAATACAGCCCGCAGCCAGCCTACAGGCAAATCAATGGTGCCCACCACCACTGCAACATCCCACAGTATCACAACCCTCCGTCCACTGACCCTCCAGAGCTGCGACACCCCCTCCTCTAAGCCCGCAGCATCGCTGACCCTGCCACCTGTGACCCTCCTGAGCCACTCCACCACCGCTGCTCCCCCGGTGAGCTAATATAAGACACACTTGGATTGTAAGACGGACCCTTTTTTAACATTAAATATTATTTTTTACCATTTTCCTACTCTAAATCTGAGGTGCGTCTTATAAAACGAAACATAAGGTAATCCCTCATGTTTGCATGTGACGACATAGCAGCTAGTCTTTACTCACCAGCTCAGAGACAACTGAAATTTAGAAATAAGGTCTGTAGAGGGGAAAACTGATGGCAAATGTAGGATAGAAGTCATAAAATGGATATATATGGTGTCATTCCTCCCCTGAAACTACTGATACACTTGTTTTTTTATTATTATTATTATTATTATTATTATTATTATTATTATTATTATTATTATTATTATTATTATTATTATTATTTTTTATTATTATTATTATTATTATTATTATTATTATTATTATTATTATATCAAAACCTGAGAGTTTTTCTGTCCTATAATTAGCCTTTTTGTAGTCTCTATATTATGACTCCCAATCTTTCCTTAAGGGATCTCCATAATAAAGTTGGCCATTGAGATTAGTTTAATGGTTGGCAAAAGCCACAAATTTTGCCAGAACAGTTCAGGAAAATTCTTTGATGTTTTAGTCTGGTAGAAAGATCAAAAGAAGAATCAAGCATGGTTTCTTTCCAGGGGTGACTTAAGCCTGCTTTACACGGTACGATCTATTGTGCGATTTCACGATCGATCGTACCCGCCCCCGTCGTTTGTGCATCACGGGCAATTAGTTGCCCGTGGCGCACAAAGTCGTTAACCCCCGTCACACGCACTTACCTGCTGTGCGACCTCGCTGTGGGCGGCGAACATCCACTTCCTGAAGGGGGGAGGGACGTTCGGCGTCACCGCTACGTCACACAGCCGCCGGCCAATAGAAGCGGAGGGGCGGAGATGAGCGGGACGTAAACATCCCGCCCACCTCCTTCCTTCCGCATAGCCGGCGGGTGTCCCGGGACGGAGGTAAGCTGCTGTTCATCGTTCCCGGGGTGTCACACGGAGCGGCGTGTGCTACCCCGGGAACGATGAGCAACCGGCGCCATTTTAATTAAACGAGATTATGAAACCGAGCGACGAGTACACGACTGACGATTTGTGAGCGATACTGCTTCGCTCGGAGGTGTCACACAGCCCGACGTCGCAAGCAATGCCGGATGTGCGTCACAAAAACCGTGACCCTGACGATCTATCACATGATAGATCGTCTTGTGTAAAGCACCCTTTAGAAATGGCATGTCTTGTACTCTAAGCTCAACGCATCCTTAAATAAGTGGCACAAGATGATCAGCATTGAAAGAAAAAATGGTTTATGATACTCTGCTGTGAGTTGTTTACGCTACATGTGTCTAAATGTTGCCACCCAGTGGTTGTGATATATATTGCAGCCTTTCAAACATTTTGTTGTGATAATGTATTGAATCTGTATTGTGAGAAATTCACAGTAAGGTTAGGTGACACATCTGTAATTAGTCGTCTACCTCTTCCTGCAGAATGTGTAGATTTATGGAGGAGTTGGCAGAAATAACCATATATTTACTCAAAATCTCACTCCACGAGGGGTAATGTTGGGGCTCCTATATGCTAGTTATCGAGCCCTGAGATACAACCCTTTGACTTGTTTCTCGAAAGTAGAAAAACTCTTGCTATGAGAGATGCAGTCCAAATAATGTAAAAATCAACAAGAAAGCACCGGCATGGCGGCAGCCACAATTTGCATTCATTACACGCTGTGCGGTTTTGTATTTGCCTCACTTTAAATTATCTCTTTTCTCCATAATAAATTATTAAATACTCTCAAAGTTTTCCCTTTTTTTTTCCCCGAGCTGCTGAATGGTTTTGAAATGTGTCATTGCAGCTGTTATTTGAAAAGTCAGGTCACAAGCTAATTCGTCAAACCTTCCAGAAAGTCACATGAGGTTTTGTGAAGTCTGAATAAAGTCATAGAAAAGGCTACGCGGTCTAAGGAAAAATAGACAATGGGAAAGGAAATTAATTTAGATAGTGACATTTCAGACGTTGCCGTTTAATTATGCAATGCACCATCCTCCTGTATTTCTTTAGTTCTATAAAGACTTTTCAGATTTTGTTTTATTTTATTTGTTTGTTAGTTTTTAGAATAAGTGCAAAGAAATTTGTTATATATTGTAATAGATGGTGAAGGCTTAAAATGTTATTCTCTATAAAACCATAAATCCGGTTATCTTACTGATTGCTATTCCCAAGTTCGAGGTTCTTACACTTTTGCGTGTGGGATTCTACAGCATTGTTCTAAATGGAGCCGAGATGTGGAAGCGCGGCCCCACTCCAATCATTGTTTATACGACTTCTTCCGGTTATCTTGCCAATCGTTGCTATCCAATAATCCCAAGTTCGAGGCTCTTAAACATTTGAGTGTGGAATTCTACAGCCTTGTACTAAATGGAACCTAATATGTGCAAGCACAGCCCCACTCCAATCATTGTCTATACGACTTCTTCCGGTTATCTTGCCGATTGTTGGGGTCCATTAATCCCAAGTTTGAGGCTCTTAAACGTTTGAGTGTGGGATTCTACAGCATTGTCCTAATTGGAGCCTAGATGTGCAAGCACGGCCCCACTCCAATCATTCTCTATACAACTTTTTCCGGATATCTTGACGATCGCTGTTGTCCAATGATCCCAAGATCGAGGCTCTTAAACTCTTGAGTATGGGATTCTACAGCCTTGGTCTAAATGGAGCTGAGAGGTCCAAGCACGGCCCCCACTCCAACTATTATTTGCACGACTTCTTCCGCTTATCTTGCTGGGCGCTGGGGTCTAATAATCTCAAGATCGAGGCTCTTAATCTCTTGAATGTGGGATTCTACAGCCTTGTCCTAAATGGAGCCAAGATGTGCAAGCACGGCCCCCACTCCAATTATTGTCTATAAGACTTCTTACAGTTATCTTGCCAATCACTGAGGTCCAATAATCCCAAGATCATGGCTCTTAAACATTTGAGTGTGGGGTTCTACAGCCTTGTACTAAATGGAACCGAGATGTGCAACCCCGGCTCCCACTCCAATCATTGTCTATACAACTTCTTCCACCTATCTTGCTAATTGCTGGGGATCAATAATCTCAAGATTGTGGCTCTTAAACGTTTAAGTATGGGATTCTACAGCCTTGTCCTAATTGGAGCCGAGATGTTCAAGCCCAGCCCCCACTCCAATCTATATGACTTCTTCCGGTTATCTTGCTGATCGCTGGGGTCCAATAATCCCAAGATCGGGGCTCTTAAACTTTTGAGTATGGGATTCTACAGCCTTGTCCTAAATGAAGCCGAGATGTGCAAGCATGGCCTCCACTCCAGTCATTGACTATACGACTTCTTCTGCTTATCTTATCGATCACTGAGGTCCAATGATTCCAAGATCATGGCCCTTAAACTCTTGAGTATGGGATTCTACAGCCCTGTATAGAGCCGAGCTGTGCAAGCAGGGCCCCCACTCCAACCATTGTCTATACAACTTCTTCCGCTTATCTTGCCGATTGCTGGAGTCCATTAATTCCAAGTTCATGGCTCTTAAACTCTTGAGTATGGGATTCTACAGTCCTGAACTAAATGGAACCGAGATATGCAAGCACGGCCCCCACTCCAACCATTGTCTATACGACGTCTTCCGCTTATCTTGCCCATCACTGAGGTCCAATAATGCCAAGATCAAGGCTCTTAAACTCTCCAATCATTGTCTATATAAATTTTGTAAAAACCTCAACTTCGCACTCAGGAATCCCAAAGACTATGAATGGAGCAGAGGCCATATATGCGCCCCTGTGCTTCATTCAGGATAGGGCTGCCAAGTCCGTTCTCAGGGATCCAGAACCCTGATCTCAAAATGACAATACCAAAGGTGGACCAAAAGATTAGCCAAAGGATAAAGGATGTTATGGTCAATATTTCATATCTGGCTTTGATAATTATCAGTTAATAATTTACACTTGTTTAATATTCTTGTATTTAAAATTGCCCAGTTTAAGTCTTGTTCATAAAAGCAACAATTCATGGTGTCGGTTTATTGAGTACTATTGAAGATAGTGATGACCAGTTTTAAGCACCTGGAGTGGTGCTTCTTATACAAAGTCCCCTAGTATTATCCTTACTGGCCGCTGTCTTCAGCGATTCCTAGAGCCATCTTCTGACTGGTGGGAAATAACAGGTAATAGTCGCAAGCCCTCAATGCAAGTCTATGAGAGCCAGAACAAGGCTCTCATAAACTCGCATTGAAATGTGAACTCCGGTGCCCTCCATGAAACAATGGAACAGTCGGTAGGTCACAAACTGCTTTAAATCAATGGGAGCGACAGCGATAGAAAGCGAAGACAGTGGCAGGTGATTATAAGGAAATTCGGTAGTTAGTTAGCTTTTTATTTTAACTTACATATCCTCTTTCTGCTTTCTGTGAGTACAATTTAAACCCTTTGCCCTTTTGTGTAGGGCTATAAAGACTTTGTACACAGACTGACTACTGTGTATACTTTTATTTCCAATCAATAGCTGTCCTGAAGGGGGAATTAACGCTGGCTGCTCCGGTGAGCCTGGGCAATCTCCGCACATGTCAGCTGATTTGTACAGCTGACATGTGTGCCACGCAGGCATAGGTGGATCCGTGATCCACCCCTGCCTGTTAATTGTTTAGATTGTGCTGTGAAAATGTGACAGAACAATTTAAAGGCACGTTCCCCGCTGCCATGGGAGGCCCTGTCAGATGGTTACCATGGTAGCACAGGGTCATGTGATGACTCCTGTCGCTATCATGACTCACTTTCTGTAACAGCCGGCAGAACAGCCGCTGTTACAGTAGACGAGCATTTTTGCTGTTCTGAGCCGTGCATCTCTGATCTACAGAAATGAATCAGTGATCAGACTGCTGATCCTTAGAGTCCCCTAGGAGGACTAGTAAAATAAAAAAAGTTTTTATAAAATTATAAAAAAACCTAAAAGTTGAAATCACCCCCCATTCACCCCATTGACAATTAAAGGGTTAAAAAAATATATATGCACACAATTGGTATTGCCGCATTCAGAAATGCCTGATCTATCAAAATAAATGGCAAAGCGTCAAAAATATTCCAAAGGCCAAAATTACATTATTTGGTTGACGCAACTTTTGCACAAAATTTAATAACAGGCGATCAAAATGTACCATCTGTACAAAAATGGTACCATTAGAAATGTCAGCTTGAGACGCAAAATATAAGCTATCATTGAGTCTTATATCCCAAAAAATTAGAACTTTATGGGTTGCGGAAATGGTGCAAAAAGTATGCCTTTTTTGGGCCAAACTTCAGAATTTTTTTTAATCCCTTAGATAAAAATAAACCTATACATCTTTAGTGTCTACGAACTCACACCGACCTGAGGCATCACACTGATACATCATTTTTACCATACAAGGAACATGGTCAATAACATATCCCAAAAACTATCATGCAATCGCACTTTTTTCGCAATTTTTCCGCACTTGGAATTTTTTTTACCATTTTCCAGTGCATTATATGCTAAAACTTATGGTTTCATTTAAAAGTACAATTTGTCCTACAAAATATCAAGCTTTCATATGGCAAAATTGATGGAAAAATAAAAAAGTTACAGCTTTTGGAAGAAGGAGAGCAAAAAAATAAAAACAAAAAATGGAAACTCGCTCGTGGGTTAAGGTGCCTCCCCTAAAACTCTCTTTAAAGAGGTATCACTTGATTTTTTGGAGAGAGGGAAGGAAGGAAGGAAGGAAGGAAGGAGGGAGGATGGATAGGGAGGAAGGAAGGAAGGAAGGAAGGAAGAAAGGAAGGATAGGAAGGGAGGGAAGGAGGAAGGAAGAAAGGAAGGGAGGGAGGGAAGGAGGAAGGAAGGAAGGAAGGAGAAAAGGAAGGAAGGGAGGGAAGGAGGAAGGAAGGAAGGAAGGGAGGGAGGGAAGGAAGGAAGGAAGGGAGGGAAAGAGGAAGGAAGGAAGGAAGGGAGGGAGGGAAGGAAGGAAGGGAGGGAGGGAAGGAGGAAGGAAGGAAGGAAGGGAGGGAGGGAGGGAAGGAGGAAGGAAAGAAGGGAGGGAAGGAGGAAGGAAGGGAGGGAGGGAAGGAGGAAGGAAGGAAGGGAGGGAGGGAAGGAGCAAGGAAGGGAAGGAGGAAAGGAAGGAAGGAAGGAAGGAAAGAAGGGAGGGAGGAAGGAAGGAAGGAAGGAAGGAGGGAAGGAAGATGACAGGCACACACAGACCAATACATATGGTAGATAAATATGGTAAATCTGCATGCAACATTAAAGGGGTTGTCTCGATATAGGTTATTGTTGACCTATGTATAGGATAGGGCAATAGTCGGAGACCCAACACCCGGCACCAGGCAGCTCTAGCATTGGATTCTTCCCCTCCGATCATGGCACTGGAGCCCTGTGACTGCTGGAGGATCCGTCTCGGTGAATTGTGTGGTGATGAGACCTATCTGTTAGGTAATTTACTGTATATCATTTTCTTTGATGTCTCTATTTTCTGTTGCATATTTGTCGTCATTTTCAACAACACTTTATCATTAGAGGCTGTGATACAAGTGTAACTGATGAGCCTCCACCGATCGTGCATGATGCTGTTTTACACCACAGAACTGGGTCACAAATGATCCGTAATCTATTTCAAGGAGACTGAAATGTTAAATAAGTTGTTTTTCATTTATTTAATATGTTCTGTAAATAAGGAGAAAATTGCCTTTGCCAGCATTGTTCTCCATTGCAACCTTTTGTCTAATGTCGATTTCACACTTTGGTAAATTCTGAACAGCACGTATCTCTAAACCCATCATGTACTAATTTTGCGCTGACAACCTTGTAATGGGAATTTAAACACTTATTAGATTTTTCTTGTTATTACAAAATAAGAAATATTTACAGTATCCAACTCCGCGCCGGTCATGATCTTTCTATCGGTCCTTTTTCTGTGCTTTGCGTTTGACCCTGGTTAAAGGAAAAGTGCTCATTAAATGATGCTGTAGTGATGGCTCAGGTGGCTTGTTCATACATTCAATGATATATAGGGGTTTTACACTACTTAATCAGAGGATGTGTCACAATTCACCTTTGGCTCTGCTCCTTGCAGAGTGATTGGGTTTTGTCTATTGCTCAGTTGTTTGTATTTCCTGGGCTTGTTTGGTGCCTTATTTTGGTAATTGCCTTCCTTTATCTTTTGGCTGTTTTCACCGGAACTTCGCCAGTGATAGTTCTTGCTCTGCAGTGTGCGCTTCTGGTTCTCGTGAGTTCGTTCTGATCCTCGTCCCACTTCCCTGACTCCTCTCCCTGTCCACTGCTCTGTCCATCTTGTCTGTGCTAACTTCCTGACCCTCCCCTTGTCTTGTTCCCTCAGTCCCGCTTCCCCCCTTTGTACTGGCGTGACTTCGGCTTCTGAACCCGGCTTGCTCTCTGACTACGGTTCTGCTCCCCATCTGTACCTGACGTTACCTCCCAGCTACTGACCTTTAGGCTTCCACGTGACTTCAGCTCCTCTTCCTCCTTTGCACTGACGTGACCTCCTGGCTCTGACTCTCGGCATGTACAACCATCCTGCTACCTCCCCGTGCAGATCCTGGTGACATCTAGTGGGCAGATGCCACATTACACCTAGGAGCTGTACATCTCTCCTGTGTACCTGTGCACCCTGGTGTTAGCATTACAGTATGATATTAAAATAAAGCAGCATAAAGGAATGAACATGGGGCTGGTGAGTGAAATGAGCGAACAAGTGAGTATTTTTTCCCCCTACATTTATTATACTTTGGGGAGTAGACAATAGTGAGGAACATTGGATGTACATTGAATATCTTCAATGCAAATTGATTTTTCCAGTCAAATTCAAGCAAATTTCAGCAGATTAGCTCATCGTTATTACTTACCCCTCCAGCACCCCTTCGGCTCTGACAATATTTTGCAATGGTGATATTAATAGTAAAGGCATCCTCCATCATTGTGTGTGTGGAGGTCATTTTTACTATTGTGCTGCACACCCCCCTCTATTCATGTTGTCTCTCCTGCAATGTTATACTTCATTACACTACTTTTTTCCTATGTATCATTCAGATTTCCCATAACTCACCTTTTGGATCATTATGCTCTCAATAATACTAGTAGTGTGGAGACACGAGGGTCAGTCGGTGTTCTCATCCGCTGGCTTGGCTGTTTTTAGAAAGACCCCACAGACTAGGGCTCATCCCACCCAATACTCACCCTTCCTGTGGGCAGAACACTACTCAAACAACACAAAGTGAGGGTTCTACACTCTGGTAAGACTTTATTGGGTCACCAACCATCAACAACTTATAGTGCATTCCCAGTAAGAATACAAGATGGTTCAAACGACTGAGTTTCATCCTCCACTGGCTCACCAGCGATTAGAATCTTATTGACTTTAGGACTTCCAAGGAAACTACCCCAGCCAGCAGCACCCCACGTTTGGTGGGCACCCACTGAGAGGAGATAGCGACAAGCTTAGTAAACTGACCAAGCACAGCAAGGTTTTTAACTAGGTGACCAGATTGTCCAAGCAAATTTGTGGGCTCAGCATTGGGCAGTGAAGCAGATCTTTGGTCCTCCAGCTGGAACCATGAATCTTAAGCTCAATTCCTTTAGAATGATGATGGTGACAGGAGCAAGGCCATTTATATACCCCTCAGGATATAGAGTCTTACAGCATTGGTAGAAAATGGCTGTTCCCTCATTGGTCGTTAGTTCAATCTGACTGCACAATTGTCCTTTTAATGATTTAGTCAAAGGGAGCTGAGTCAATCCTCACTTAGCAAGCAATCCACAAATTAGCAGACAAAAGGGCTCCAGCCAGTCTGACATGAAACAATGGCTAGTTTCTCTTCATTTACCAAACAAAAGAAAAATATGTCAGGCGTAATTAAGAACAATTCACCCCCTGCACAAGTGGCCAGATGCTGAATAATCACAAGTTACCCTCCTGGTTAGAGATGAGTGAACCTTTGGTGGTTCAGTTCGCTGGCCACAAACAAACCAAACCTCTACATGATAAAACCTTGCACGATGAGGTTCGGAAACATTGATTGTCAGTTTTGAGTCTACGCCCACATACAGGAAGCCATAAGCAGATCACTTCCAGGGGAGGATGGGTGGGCATTTATAAATTTTTGTTTGGTGCACACTACATCTGATCATGCTGTTGTTAAACCCAGTGCGAGCCGATCAAACACTGCAATCCGCTCACACTGGGCTGGGAAACGAGCGTACCAGACAGCCATGGATCCCCTGGGGAGGAGGGGCGACATGACCAAGGGGGAGTTAGGGAGTGATGGGGTTAATAGGGACAGTTTGCTTGGCAGGCCTAATATGGCATTAAGGGGTGGTTTAGCTTGGGAGGAAGAGGAGGAGTAGGGAAAGGGTTAGTCTGGGAGAGGAGGGGGTTACCTCCTCTTCTTCTTCCGGACGCCAAGAGATCAGCAGCACCAGTCACCATGGCTGATCTCCAGGAACTTCAGCGCCTGATTGCAGCAGCCATTGCAGCGCACGGGCCCCTGGCAGTGCAGTCCCACATCAGGGCTGCCGGGGTTAACCCGTCGGCGCTTGCCCCTCGCTCCTCCAGCCGTGTTGTGCGCCAGTCGCGGCCCCCCCGCAGGTATTCCCCGGGTGCGGGGGGGGCGAGGAGGAGATGCCAGAGCCCCTCCAGGGACCCTCCGCAGCGGGCCGAGCAGCAGCGCAGGCCGGCTGCTGCTCCCAGCAGCAGTGGGAGGAATCTGCGTTCCAGCCGCGGTGGTCGGGAGGTGGGAGTGGCCAGCGTGGGGCCTACTTCCGGTCCCGGCCTCCGGGCTGGAGTTCCAGTGACGGCAGCGGCTCCAGGTCGGGAGCGCGCTCGGCGAGGGAGGGAGGCCAGCAGTTCCCCCTGCAGTCGGCGGGGGGACCGAGGGGCTGCAGGCGGCGGTAGGTCCAGCGCCAGGGGGAGGTCTGTGGTGCCTGACCCTGGCGCGGCAGTGAGCAGGGGTGACGGCGTGAGCCATGCGGCGACCGCCCGGTCACTCAGGACCGCTGTGCAGCCCCCGGATGTGGCGGTGTCCCGTGGGAGCGGGAGGACCCAGCGGCAGGAGGCCTGCAGCGGCCCAGGAGGGCCAGAGGCGGCGACGGCTGGGATCCAGAGCCGGGCGTCCATCAGTCCGCGTCCAGAGTCCCCTGGCAGTCGGCGAGGGGGTGGGCGCGGGCGCAAGAGGTCGAGGCCTGGGGTGCCGGCGCGGGGGACAGGACGGTCTCCTGGGCTGTCGCCCCAGGGCAAGAGACGGAGCGGGGACGGCACTGCCCACGCGGCGGCCCGGTTTGGCGGCCGTGGTGGGGGGGGGTGCCGCGGCGGCGCCCCCCGGATGTCGGATGGAAGAAGATGTCAGCGGCGAGGATGAGGAGGTCGTGCTGTCGGAAGAGTCGGATGGTCGGCAGACGGAGGACAGCGAGGCTGCGGTATCGGGGGACGCTGAGCCGCGGTTGGGTGAGACGGCAGCGGGGGCGGCAGGGGCTGCGCTGGCTGGGAGTGTCGGGGGCGGGAGGGCGGCTGTGGACACGGCAGCGCCCGGCGGAGTAGCAGTGTGGAGCCAGTTGTTGGGGCTGTTACAGGGGTTGGCGGCGGTTGCCGGGGCTGGGGGGGGGCGGCGCAGGCGCCGGCGTGGGTGGGGGACGACAGGTCGGGGGGGCGGCGGCGGTGGGAGGGGGGGACGGAGCGGGCGCGGCGGAAGGTGGGGGCGCAGGGGGGAGTGCGGCGGAGGGGGCAAAGGAAAAAGAAAAGGAGAAGGAGGATGAGGTGGTGCGCCTAGATGATAGGGCTAAAAGCGAAGTTTATGTTTGTTTTGAGGGCCCGCTGGGGGCTCATTTAAAGAAGGAGGTGCGGGAAAAAATTTGGAAAGGGGAATATGTGGAGATTTTTTCTCTGCTTCCCCTGGAGAAATTTAATTTGGATAGGGTTAAGCCGAGCGACTCCAAAAAGGAGAAGGACGAGGAGGAAAAGCGCCGTTATAGGCTTATTCCTCGGACTTTTGCAAACTGGTTGCAAGCGTTTGCGATTTTGGCGAGCGTGGTCGGGGAAAAGGAGTCGGAGCATTGTTCGGCCTTGTTTGGTTACATGGATGCGATAGGGGAGGCTTATCGGGTTTATGGCGGGCTGGCGTGGCTGCGTTACGACGAGCAATTCCGGCAGCGGAAGGCGTTGCGGCCGGATATGCGTTGGGACCATAAGGATATTTCCTTATGGATGCGACTGATGTCGGCACCGACTCAGCCCTTTCGGGGGGGTGCCGGGGGACCGGGGGCCGGGTCCCCGGCAAGTCAGAAAAAAGGTTTCTGTTGGCAATATAATGAGGGGCAGTGCAGATTTGGAGCGGCATGCCGGTTTAAGCATGAATGCTCAGGTTGTGGGGGAGGACATAGCTTGTCCAAGTGCTTTAAAAAGGGGAAAGGAAAAGCGGGTGACGGGGTTGGAAAAAGGGATGACGCCGGTGAAGGTAGAAGCGATGGCCCCCTTTTTAAATAGGTATCCGGACGGCGAGGCAGCGGCGTTGTTATGGTTTGGTTTTTCTGACGGTTTCCGTATCCCGTCGGCTGTTAGTCCATCGCCCCCGCCGTACCGTAATTTACGTTCTGCTCGGGATCATGCGGATGTGGTGGATGAGAAGCTGAGAAAGGAGGTGGTTTGGGGCAGAATGGGCGGTCCTTATGACGCCCCGCCGTGTTCGAAGTTGGTGGTTTCGCCGTTGGGGGTTGTGCCGAAGAAAGAGCTGAACAAATTTCGGCTTATCCATCATTTGTCTTACCCAGAGGGGTTATCGGTGAATGATGGCATTGCACCGGAGTTAGCGGCGGTATATTATGTGTTGTTCGACAAGGCGTTGGACCTGGTCTGGACTGCGGGTCGGGGTGCGTTGATGGCAAAGGTTGATGTGGAAGCGGCGTTTCGGTTGTTACCGGTTCATCCAGATAGTCAGCATTTGTTAGGTTGCTGGTGGGATGGCAGTTATTATGTTGATCGGTGTTTGCCAATGGGTTGTTCAATTTCGTGTTCGTATTTTGAGGCGTTTAGTTCGTTTGTGGAGTGGGTGGTTCGGGATGTGTCTGGGCTTACGTCCATTATTCACTATTTGGACGATTTTCTTTGTGTGGGGCCGGCGGGTTCAATGGTTTGTGCGGGGTTGTTATTTGCGTTGCAGAAAGTCGCAGACAGCTTCGGAATTCCCTTGGCCCCCGATAAGACGGAAGGCCCGGCGCCTGTGATGCGTTTTTTGGGGATTGAGATTGATTCTATTGCCATGGAATGTAGGTTGCCGGAGGAGAAGGTTCGTGATTTGAGGGCCGCGGTGGCAGGGGTGAAGGCGGCAAAGAAGGTGCGGCTTAAGGTGGTGCAGTCCTTGCTTGGGAAATTGAATTTCGCTTGCAGGATTATGCCGATGGGGAGAGTTTTTGCGAGACGTTTGGCAACGGCGAAGGCAGGTGTGCGGTCGCCGACACATTTCGTGCGAATCACGAAGGCGATCAAGGACGATATTTTGGTATGGGATCAATTTTTGCAGTGTTTCAATGGCCGGGCCCTGGTGATGGAGAAGGTGGCGTCTAACGGGGCGTTACAGCTGTTTACCGATGCGGCTGGGTCGGCAGGGTTTGGGGCCGTGTTTCGAGGTCACTGGTGTGTGGGTCGGTGGCCACAGGCGTGGCGGGAGAGCGGTTTGGTCAGGAATTTGGCTCTGTTGGAGCTATTTCCTATCGTGGTAGCAGTGGAGCTGTGGGGGTCGCGTTTTGCCGGGAGGAAGGTTTGCTTCCATTGTGATAACCAGGCGGTGGTGTTTGCTATTAACAACTTGTCAGCTAAGTCGGAGCCAGTGGTGGTGTTTTTGCGGCATTTAGTGTTGAGATGTCTGCAGCTGAATGTACAGGTGGTGGCAAAGCACGTTCCGGGAGTTGACAATGGGGTGGCTGACGCTTTGTCTCGTTTTCAGTTCAGCAGGTTTCGGGCGCTACTGCCTTGGGCGGACGAAGTCGGAGTGGAGTGTCCCGTGGATTTATGGAATCTGGTGAGGCGGTGATCTCAGAATTGATTCGGAATTCGGTGACTGAGGTGACTTGGTGCCGATATGCTAAGGTGTGGGCTGAATGGGAGGAGTTGCTGGGTCGGATGTTTGATGGGGTAAGCGTGGATTACTTGGTGGCATTACTGGCGTTGGTGAGTGTGGATTTCTCGGCCGGGCGATCGGCGTCGGCCGTGGCGCATCGGGTGGCGGCGGTGGCGTTTTGGTTAAAAATGAGAGGGGAACAAGATGTTTCGCAGGATTTTCGGGTTCGACGGGCCTTGCGGGGGTTCCGCCGCGGTGTGCGGGAGAGGGACAAGAGGCGTCCCGTATCGTTTGGTTTGTTGAGGCGGTTGGTGGGGGGCCTGAGCGGCATTTGTGAGTCGGTTTACGAGACTGTTTTGTTTACAACAGCTTTCGGTCTTGCTTTTTATGGGGCTTTCCGGATCGGTGAGTTGGTAAGCCCATCCAGGGTGACAGGCGGCGGGTTGCTGCTTGAGGATGTGCGAGTGGGCGGTGATCAGGTGGAGTGCCGGATTAGTCGGTCGAAAACGGATCAGCTGGGTCGGGGTAGGTTGGTGGTGTTATACGCGGTCCCGGGGGAGGAGTTGTGCCCAGTACGTTTGGTGGAGCAATTCATGGCCGTGAGGGGAGGTTTACCGGGCCCATTTTTGCGGCACGTGGATGGGTCCTTTTTATCAAGGTTCCAGTTTGTAGCGGTTCTGCGGCGAAGTTTGCGGAATGTGGGGGAGCGCCCGGAGGATTTCGGGTCGCATTCCTTTCGGATAGGGGCAGCTACGGAGGCCGCTCGTTGGGGGCTTGGAGATGAGGTGGTAAAGCGTATTGGTAGATGGGAATCTTCTTGTTTTCGGCGGTACGTGAGGCCGCAGCTGTTGTAGCATTATGGTAACTTTGGTCTAGGTACAGGTGGTTTGGTGGTTTGGAAGTGGTTTTTATATGTAAAAAAAAAAAAAAAAAAAAAAAAAAAGGAGGGGGTCATGTACAAGTGTTAGAGGACGGAGGTAGAATGGGTTTTTCTGAGAGGCGTTGATGGTGGTGATGTTATTGGTTTTAATTTCTGTTTTCGTTGTCTTTCTTTGTTGTAGGGATGTGCCTAATCTGGATTCTGGGGCATTCCTTCGTGTTCTGGGGTGCTCGGCGGGCGGCGGTTCGCCCGAATGGTCGGCAGCTAGGGCTGGATCGAGGGCAGGCGACTGTTCGGTGGATCGGTGTTCGGGGCATGGAGTGGGGCAGGGTGGTCCCAGAATTTGGTCGTTATTGTAAGGTTGACCGGCCTCCGGATGTGCTGGTATTACACGTAGGAGGTAATGATCTGGGAGTCCGGGCGTCACGGGATCTGATCCGGGATATAAAGATTGACTTACTGCGGTTGTGGAAGCAGTACCCGGGTTTGATTGTCGTGTGGTCAGACATAGTGACCAGGTTGTCATGGAGGGGGGCTCGGTCGGTGGAAAAGGTCAATAAGGCCAGGGCCCAGGTGAATCGTGTGGTTGCCAGGTTTGTGATCAGGAACGGTGGGATTGTGGTGAGGCACAGGGAGTTGGAGCTGGCAGATTGGCGGTTTCGGAGGGGTGACGGAGTGCACCTCAACGACATTGGAGTGGATTTATGGGCATTGGGCCTGCAGGATGGTGTTGAGCGAGCTTTTGGTGTGTGGCGGGTCCAGGCCACGTAAGGTGTCACGTGGTCTGTCCTGTGGCGGGGGGGGTAGGTCTGGTCCAGAGGTTGGAAGTGACTGGTAACTGGACCGGGAGTCATTGTCTCGGTATGGTGGCTCTCGGTTCCGGGATGTGGCAGGCACGGGGTTCTGCCAAAGTGTGGGGGTGTCAATCCGTGGGTGATTGGCACCTCGTCTCTGGGTCGGTGTGTTGCGGCCAGGGGCAGGGGGAGTAGTAGTTATGGACTGGGCCTGCCCCCGGGAGGGTCATGTAATTGGCATTGTCTATTGTTATATGTGTGTTGTTTTGGGTCGCCCGTTGGACGGCGTCCCTAAGGTGCTTAGTTTGTGAACAATAGGCAATAAAAGGCTGCTGTGGCCATTTGAACCAAGTCGCATGCAGTCCTTGTGTTTATTTATAGTATAAGGGGTTTGGTAACACAGACATTACGACCGGAGAATACTCCCTCAGCTGGTCAAGACAGCCATGGATCCCCTGGGGAGGAGGGGCGACATGACCAAGGGGGAGTTAGGGAGTGATGGGGTTAATAGGGACAGTTTGCTTGGCAGGCCTAATATGGCATTAAGGGGTGGTTTAGCTTGGGAGGAAGAGGAGGAGTAGGGAAAGGGTTAGTCTGGGAGAGGAGGGGGTTACCTCCTCTTCTTCTTCCGGACGCCAAGAGATCCCCGCCCACCCTCCCTTTTTGTGTTGTCATCTGGGGGACGTGGTTTGGGATGTTGGGATGCTATTTGTCACAGCGGTGGGGGGGGTAGGTCTGGTCCAGAGGTTGGAAGTGACTGGTAACTGGACCGGGAGTCATTGTCTCGGTATGGTGGCTCTCGGTTCCGGGATGTGGCAGGCACGGGGTTCTGCCAAAGTGTGGGGGTGTCAATCCGTGGGTGATTGGCACCTCGTCTCTGGGTCGGTGTGTTGCGGCCAGGGGCAGGGGGAGTAGTAGTTATGGACTGGGCCTGCCCCCGGGAGGGTCATGTAATTGGCATTGTCTATTGTTATATGTGTGTTGTTTTGGGTCGCCCGTTGGACGGCGTCCCTAAGGTGCTTAGTTTGTGAACAATAGGCAATAAAAGGCTGCTGTGGCCATTTGAACCAAGTCGCATGCAGTCCGTGTGTTTATTTATAGTATAAGGGGTTTGGTAACACAGACATCACGACCGGAGAATACTCCCTCAGCTGGTCATGAGCACAGCGTTGCTCGCATGAGTTATGTTTGCTAGTAAAACATCCAAACCCGAACCTTGATTTTTAAATTTGGTGATCAATTCGATAGCCGAACCTCAGGTTCGCTCAACTCTACTCTTGGATGTCTCTTCTGCACTTCTGCTACTATTAGATGGCATCGTATGTGACCCCATAACCAATTCTTGAAAACAGATTTTTTTTTTTAATTACTGAGCTATTTTAGCCTGTTTTACACCCTTTGAAAACTAATAATTTAATCCATGTATCACTTAACACAAAAAAAGTTTCCAAACTTTTGACGACTGAGTACCATAGAAAATGTTTTAATCCATAACATATCCACATAAAATATCCTCCATAAATAATACACGTTCTCCTACAATAAAAAAAAATCAACATATAGCAGCAACAGTTAAAAAAAAATGGAAAAAGTTATAACCCCTGAAACGTTGAGGCGCAAACTAAAAACATGACCAGTACCTGGACAACTTCTTTTTAAATGAGGTAGTCACCCTGGTAAAATAAAAATACCACATACTCACTTCTTGAAAAATGATGTTGTTACAGGGTCTCCCAGGGCTGGAGTGACATTCTTGGGCTATGTGAGCTCTGGAGATAACCAGCTGCCACTATTGGTTTTCTGTGCTCTCATTTTTCTTGGATGAATATTGGTCAAACAGAAGAAATGAGAGTACCACAGGCCAATTGGCTGCAAGACTCGCGTGGTACAACAATGTCACACAAGCCCTGGGAGACTCGGCACCGACATTACAGGAAAGACGCTGGTGCGGGACATGAATTTATGTTGTTTTTTTTTTTTTATTTAATTCTACTTCATTAATTTAAAAAGGCGTTATTCAGATAGCAAACAACCCATTTAAAGAGGACAACACACCAGAATTTTCATATATAAACCAGTGCTATACTGGTGATATCATGCTGATTCTATACATACCTTTAGTTGTGAGATCGGATGTATACTTTCTGAAATACAGGCTGGTAAACTTTGTGAAATGCACTGTTATTTGATGAGAGGTGCAACAGAACGTCTAATAGGTGGGTCGGGTTTTGAAAGTTATTCCAGTCCCTGTCTGCCTGCCTGCCTGTCCTTCCTCCCCCTGTCCTTCCTCCTCCTGTCTCTGTTATTACATAAGTGTGGCGCCCCTGACCTGGTCAGGCACCACAGAGTATTGCACCCATGCGGGGACAATGCTTCCAGGTAATCTCCAAAGGCCAGGATGAGGTGCACACACAAACATATAGTGACCAGGCCTCCCACATTACCAGAGGGGACCCTTGGGTAGCCAGAAGGAGTTAACTTTCAATTCCCAGCTGGGGGTGTGTTCAGGGGCTGGTTGCTAGGAAGCAGGGCAGAGAGAGAGAGAGAGGAAGAGAAGGAGTCTGGAGGAAGAAGTTGAAGTGTGAGGAAGCAGGGCAGAGGAGCTCTAGAGTGTGAGACAGGTCCTGAGGAGTGCAGTAGCTGAAAGCGGGGGAGAAAGGAGTACCGTGGGTCGGCCTGAAAATCATCCAGAGAGAAGGGTGGCTGAGTACGGAGATCCCGGTATCCGAGCACACAAGGGGAACTAGATCCCCAGTACAGGCAGCAGATCATCCAGAGCTGCTTAACCTACAGGTGGGGGGGGTACTTCATGCCCTCACCACAACTACACAGCGCTTGAGCCAAGCAGCAATCACCAGGCCCATAAGGGGACAGGGCCAGAAGCCATCCCACCAAGGCCACGCTGCCGGCAGACGAGCCAGAGAGAGGGGAGCAGGGTGGTAACAGCTTCCCTGGAGGGGTCCTACCACGCTTCAAGCAAAGGATCCTCCTAAAACAGAAAGAGTGCAAGGAAGGCGAGCGGACAGCTACCCTCAGAACGGCCTCCTGGAATTCCTGGTTCAACCTGGTTATCACAGTGTCGCCCGGGCATCTCACCGTGACCTCCAGACAGTGAGTAAACACGTTGAAAGACTTCTTGGACTGTGTTTGAGTCATTCTGCGACCTGTGGTCCCACACACATACACCGGGGCCTGGGGCTTGCCTCACTCTCAGGGGGCTAATATACTGACTGCACCCACCATCAGCCCCAGGCATCCCTTAATCTGCAGTGGCGGTCCCCGCTGACCGCAATACTGAGAGTGGCGTCACGACAATCCTAAAAGAAGGTTCCCTACCTGTGACCAGACTGTTCCATCCACGTGGAGTCCCTGAAGGTACTGCACCGACACATACTAGCGGGGCTTCACAACTTCTGGCGTCACGAACAGGATAAGGACTAGACCTGTTCAGACAGGTGACCGTGTGCCTCAGAGGTCCGACCGCAAAAATTGAACCGCCGCCATATTGCCATCTTCAAAAGCGCGCGCTGCAGCCCGCGCGAGGGAGAAGAGCACCGCCCACGAAGAGGTGTGGCCGCCCCAGAACCCCCACAATTCGGAGAGCGTTCTGACCCAGGAAGTGGAAAGGGGGCGCGGAGATTTTTGAAGAAAAATGGACGCTGCAGGAGGTAATGCCCCTGGTCAGGGCGACGCAGCCCAAGCGATGCCAGCCCCCGTCGCGCTGGACGCAGCAGCGCCTGGTGCCGGTGCCGCGGTCGCAGCCGCGCCGGCTGAAATCTCCCCCATAATGCCAGTTTCCTTGCTGTATGTCCCAGGAGCGCAATGGCTGCCCCAATATGCCGGTAAAATAGACACGCTGACCGGGTTTAAGAAGAAGATCAACACCCTGCTAGACATGCACGCGATGACTGGTAAGCAGAGGGCCGCTGTGGTGCTGGGACAATTGACTGAAGCAGCAGAATTGGAAGCTGAGTCCTGGACCAATGATGACCGGAGCTCTGTTGAGACCATCTTTGCCAAACTAGCAGCTGCTTTTGAACACCGCACAGAGGGAGAGCTGAGGACGGACTTCTATAACTGCCGTCAGAAGCCCCAAGATAGCATAAGAGACTATGCCCTCAGGCTGCAGGCTGCACTACGGGCTCTCAAGCTGGTGGACCCTGTCAGTGATCAGGAAGGAAACCGGATGATGAAGGAACAATTCTTGCGGGGCCTGCGCTCTCCTGAGGATGGGAAGCAGATGAAGCTGTGGTCCCTGGAACACCCTGACGTGGACTTTGCCATTCTGAAAGACAGGGCAGTGAAAGCACTCCAACCTCCTGTGGACACAGACCCCGTCGCACCAGCATGGCCTGCCAGTTCCACGGCTGCAGGAGCGGAATCCTCCTCGCAGACCCTGATAACTGCAAAAGGACTCAACGCGCCAGCAGAGACTATAAATACACTATCCTCCCAGGTGCAACAGCTCACTAAGGATGTCGCACAAATCCTGAAAGCAATGCAGTTGCCCTCAGAAACCAAAGTCCCTCATCGGATCCTGCTAGCTGACAACCCAGAGGACGTCCCTTGGATGCGGAGGAGAAGAGGTCCCCCAACCCGAGGCAGGAGCAGTGATCGCTATGACTCATCTGGACAACCCATCTGTCGTCGTTGCCAGGAGGCAGGTCACTATGCAAGGGCCTGTCCTTTAAATGAGCCAAACCTGGGGCCGGGGGCCAGTCCTCAGGATTAAGAAGATCAGGCCCAAGTCGCTGCTGTGATCAGTACGTGGGTGGACGTCCTGTCCTGTCCATCGTCCTGGACGGGATCCCTACCCCGGCGTTATTGGACACCGGCTCTCAGGTCACCACGATCCCGTATGTCCTTTATCGTAGGTTTTGGTCGGACGACGATCTCCGACCACCGGACCCCTCCCTCACCATCTATGCTGCCAACGGACAACCTATAGACCAGATCGGGGTCAAAGAGGTAACCATAAAGGTGGGAAGGCAGGAAATGAAGGGACAAGGACTGATTGTTGTGGACACTGATATTAGAGAAAGGAACCCGCAAATGATTTTAGGTACTAATGTCATAGAAAATTGCCTAGGGGAAGTGTTGTTGTTGCTTCACCAGATTGTTGAAGGTGCTGAGGGCGGGTCGAAAAGAGCCTTGCAAAAGGAGATCCGAATCATTCTGAGGAAGCAACAGGTAAAACAGACTGGCGGTGAGATTGGTAGTGTACGGGTGATGGATGCAAACCCCATTGTGATACCCCCACGGAGTGAAATGATGATGTGGTGTAGAGCAGCGGTAGGTCTCAGAGGACAAGACTACCAGGCTGTACTAGAGCCCACTCATTCAGACCACTGGCCCACGATTCTGACAGCCAGGGGGGTAGTTGATGTACACAAGGGACGAGTACCTGTACGAGTGTTGAACTGTGGGGAGGAGGAAGCCAGACTACTAAGGTACGCTACCATAGCCAAACTGTTTACATGCTCAGATGACGCCATAACACCTGTAGGTCCCCTGACACAAGCTGACTCAAAAGAGGGCGAGACCTCCCAAAAGCAGTTAGAGGACTGGTGCCAGAAACTACACGTGGGGACTGACTCTACACCCGTCTACCAGAAACATGGGGTTTACAGGGTCGTGCAGGAATACGAGCAGGTCTTTAGTAAGAACCCACTAGACTTCGGTAGGATCAAAGGGGTGCAACATCACATACCCACAGGCAGTCATCCTCCCATTAAGGAAAGACATAGGCCTATTCCACCAGCCCATTACCAGCGCACAAAGGACATGCTGAAGGACATGAAGGAGGCAGGCGTCATAAGGGACAGTTGTAGCCCCTGGGCGGCTCCCCTGGTCCTGGTGAGGAAGAAGGATGGCACGATGAGGATGTGTGTGGATTACAGACGGATAAATCAGATAACACACAAGGATGCCTACCCTTTGCCAAGGATAGAGGAATCCCTCGCTGCCTTGAAAACTTCTAACTACTTTTCTACCCTAGATCTTACTAGTGGCTACTGGCAAGTATCTGTAGCAGAAGAAGATCGGGAGAAGACGGCCTTCACCACCCCAATGGGCCTCTGTGAGTTCAACAGCATGCCATTTGGACTCTGTAATGCCCCCGGGACCTTCCAGAGGCTTATGGAATGCTGCCTAGGCCACCTCAACTTTGAGACCGTCCTGCTCTACCTGGATGATGTCATCGTGTACTCCAAGACCTACGAGGACCACCTGAAACACCTGTCTGAAGTCTTTGAAGCGCTATCCCGATATGGAATGAAGCTGAAACCATCCAAGTGCCATTTACTGAAGCCAAAGGTCCAGTACCTAGGTCACGTGGTCAGTGCAGAAGGAGTAGCACCGGACCCAGAGAAGGTCACAGTCATCCAGGAATGGCCCACACCTACTACCGTCCGGGAGGTACGTCAGTTCCTTGGCTTGGTAGGCTACTACAGAAGGTTCATCAAGGGCTACACGAAAATGGCAGCGCCTTTGCAAGAGCTCCTGGTAGGCCACCCAAAGAAGAGAGGAAAGATCTCCGGCCCGCCATTTCACTGGGGAGAAGCAGAAGAACACTCCTTCAGACAAATGAAAGGGGCCTTGACGGGTGAAGAGATCCTAGCCTACCCTGACTACGGTCTGCCATTCGTACTGTACACAGATGCCAGTAATGTGGGACTGGGAGCAGTGCTTTCACAGGTGCAGGGAGGCAAAGAGCGTGTGATTGCTTACGCCAGCAGGAAGCTCAGGCCTACTGAAAGAAACCCGGAGAATTATAGCTCATTCAAGCTAGAGTTCCTGGCCATGGTATGGGCTATCACAGAGCGGTTCAAGCACTACCTGGCAGCCACCAAATTCACTGTCTTCACGGACAACAACCCCCTGACCCACTTGGATACTGCTAAATTGGGTGCCATGGAGCAGCGTTGGGTAGCCCGACTGGCGAATTATGACTTTACTGTCAAGTATCGAGCTGGCCGCAAGAACGGCAACGCAGATGCTCTGTCCAGGATGCCTCACCTAGCAGACGAGGGTGAAGATGTAGATGATCTTGAAGAGATTGAGCTGCCAGCGTTCCATCGCCATGGAGCAAAACAGTGTCGGCAGTCGCGTGCCAACCGCCAAGAGGTGACCCTGAACCCACTACCTCACTACAACTGGAAGGAGACCCAGGAAAATGATCCAGCGGTAGGCTTGGTAAAGAAACTGATCAGCCAGCCGGGCGCCAGCCTTGACAAAGGAGCCCCACCTGAGGCACAGTACCTATGGAAGGAGAGGGGTCGATTATTCATCTATCAAGACAAACTTTACAGGAGCATCATTGACCCGAGGACGCATGAGAAGGTGTGGCAAGTGATTGTACCACAGAAGGATAGGAGGATGGTGCTAGAAGCCTATCACAATGGTGCAGGCCACTTTGGTTGGAAGAAACTGGAGGCCCTACTTAAAGTAAGATTCTACTGGGTGGGCATGAGATCTGCCCTAGAGAAGTGGTGTCGAAACTGCGGGCCCTGCAATCTTAGAAGAAAAGACCAGCACAGCCAGAGAGCACCACTCCAGCCAATCCAAACTAAACGGCCCCTGGAGATCGTGGCCCTGGACCATGTAAAGTTGGCACCCAGCAGACAAGGCTACAACTACGCTCTCACTATGGTTGACCACTACTCCAGATTCCTGGTGGTAGTACCAGTCAAGGACTTGACAGGTCAAACTGCAGCCAAAGCTTTCCAGACACACTTCTGTCGACCACATGGCTATCCAGATCAAGTGCTCACTGACCAAGGACCAGCCTTTGAAGCTGAAGTGTTTAAGGAGTTTTGTAACCTATACGGCTGCCAGAAGATCCGTACTACGCCTTACCATCCTCAGACCAATGGCATGTGTGAGAAGATGAACCACATCATTCTAGACCTTCTGAAGACGCTCCCACTAGAAGAACGAAGTCAGTGGCCGGAAAAACTGCCCGATCTAGTGGACATGTATAACAACATCCCTGTGAGTTCCACGAACTGCACACCGGCATACCTGATGAGGGCCAGACCAGGGAGATTGCCAGTAGATCTGGAAATGGGAGTTGAGACCCCTGAAGACCATCAACAAGGTGCTGATTGGGATTCCAACCGCCAAGCCCAATACAAGAAAGTACAAGAGTGTGTGGAGCGAAGCCTGACTCAGCAGCGTGAGAAACAAGAAAAGGCCTACAATCGAAAAGCACCTGCTGTTCCTTTGATGCCAGGAGATATAGTTCTCAAAAGAAAGAGAAGACGTCATAAACTTGACAATCACTGGGAAGAAGAACCCTATACTGTGTTACCATCGACGCTTAGCAATGAAAAGACATGCCTTATCAGCAAAGATGGAGGAAAAACAACAGCTGTCGTTTCTAGAGATCGCTTAAAGAAATGTCCTGAACAACTAAGAATCCCTGAAGAAATTCCCAACCCTTTGCCAGTTCAAGAACCAAAAGAAAACATGATCCATACTGTACTTGGAGATTTTCCAGCAAGTTGGCCTCAATACAATGGAGCAGTAGTTATTCCGGTTATTACATTCCCTCAATCTGGAGAAGTAAGAGACCCAGAAGAACCTGTTCAGAACCTGGAAGAGCCAAATGTAGCTGAAGCAGAAGACCATGCACTGGTATCAATACCTAGCACACCTATTATTCACATTGAGACACATACATCGGGTGGGAGGACACAACCTCAGACAGATGACAGTGTAGTACTGCGTAGATCAACCCGCAGCAACTTTGGTCAGCTCCCATTACGCTATAGAGAAAGTACAGTTTAGTTCAAAGTGACGGTATGAAATGTAATGTTTAACCTGTTATAGTTAAGTAACGTTTAAGTGAAATGTGCCCACAAGGACTATTGTGAGACCTCCTTAAAATGTTAGACCACTGGTTATGAACTGGATTTAACCACAAACTTTTGCATTGTAAAAAGTTACCTCCTTGGTATCAACCACAGAGTCTGCCTGTTGAGGGGCATGGCTCTGCACCAACAAGGGGGCACGCCTGTTTATGGGGCCTGCCCTCCAACACTCGGAAGCGGGTACGCCTGTTTATGGGGCCTACCTTACACCACTCTCCTCAGGAGAGGAAGATTGGAGGAAAGGTCTGGGGAATGTGATGGCCCAGCCCTGGTCACCAAAAGGACCGGCGACCTACCTCCTGGAGGTTTTTGGGTGGGGTTCGGACATGTGGGTGGTTGGTGGTGGAATGGTACCTGGCATGTTTAAATGTAAATAATTGCCCCTGTGTGGGAAAAGTTTGTATTTACCTTTTTCTCATGTCTTTGCAGCCCGAGGACGTGCTGATGATAACTAAGGGGGAATGTGGCGCCCCTGACCTGGTCAGGCACCACAGAGTATTGCACCCATGCGGGGACAATGCTTCCAGGTAATCTCCAAAGGCCAGGATGAGGTGCACACACAAACATATAGTGACCAGGCCTCCCACATTACCAGAGGGGACCCTTGGGTAGCCAGAAGGAGTTAACTTTCAATTCCCAGCTGGGGGTGTGTTCAGGGGCTGGTTGCTAGGAAGCAGGGCAGAGAGAGAGAGAGAGGAAGAGAAGGAGTCTGGAGGAAGAAGTTGAAGTGTGAGGAAGCAGGGCAGAGGAGCTCTAGAGTGTGAGACAGGTCCTGAGGAGTGCAGTAGCTGAAAGCGGGGGAGAAAGGAGTACCGTGGGTCGGCCTGAAAATCATCCAGAGAGAAGGGTGGCTGAGTACGGAGATCCCGGTATCCGAGCACACAAGGGGAACTAGATCCCCAGTACAGGCAGCAGATCATCCAGAGCTGCTTAACCTACAGGTGGGGGGGGGTACTTCATGCCCTCACCACAACTACACAGCGCTTGAGCCAAGCAGCAATCACCAGGCCCATAAGGGGACAGGGCCAGAAGCCATCCCACCAAGGCCACGCTGCCGGCAGACGAGCCAGAGAGAGGGGAGCAGGGTGGTAACAGCTTCCCTGGAGGGGTCCTACCACGCTTCAAGCAAAGGATCCTCCTAAAACAGAAAGAGTGCAAGGAAGGCGAGCGGACAGCTACCCTCAGAACGGCCTCCTGGAATTCCTGGTTCAACCTGGTTATCACAGTGTCGCCCGGGCATCTCACCGTGACCTCCAAACAGTGAGTAAACACGTTGAAAGACTTCTTGGACTGTGTTTGAGTCATTCTGCGACCTGTGGTCCCACACACATACACCGGGGCCTGGGGCTTGCCTCACTCTCAGGGGGCTAATATACTGACTGCACCCACCATCAGCCCCAGGCATTCCTTAATCTGCAGTGGCGGTCCCCGCTGACCGCAATACTGAGAGTGGCGTCACGACAATCCTAAAAGAAGGTTCCCTACCTGTGACCAGACTGTTCCATCCACGTGGAGTCCCTGAAGGTACTGCACCGACACATACTAGCGGGGCTTCACATAAGCAAGCATTGTTGACCTTAGGGAGATCAACATATCCACTGCGGAGACACCATCACGTGTTTCTCAACGCAGTGATTCTAGAGCATTGCCCCCTGGGAAGTATGCAAATAAGAAAGCCGCGGAGACACCATCACGTGTTTCTCAACGCTGGCAGGAAACTAGCCAGGTCTTTCACCGGGAAGGAACAACCACGGGAAGGGCAGTCTCCAGTCAAGGAGACCACCTATACCAAACATGGTATCCATCCACAGACAGCCGTTTCGGGGTATTTGCCCCTCATCAGTGTGGAGTAGGAATCTGGCTAGTGGGGGCAATGCCTAGTATAAGACTACTTAAGCAAGCATTGTTGACTTTAGGGAGATCAACATATCCACTGCGGAGACACCATCACGTGTTTCTCAACGCAGTGATTCTAGAGCATTGCCCCCTGGGAAGTATGCAAATAAGAAAGCCGCGGAGACACCATCACGTGTTTCTCAACGCTAGCAGGAAACTAGCCAGGTCTTTCACCGGGAAGGAACAACCACGGGAAGGGCAGTCTCCAGTCAAGGAGACCACCTATACCAAACATGGTATCCATCCACAGACAGCCGTTTCGGGGTATTTGCCCCTCATCAGTGTGGAGTAGGAATCTGGCTAGTGTTTATTACAGGGGGAGGAGGGACAGAGGAAGGACAGGGGAAAGGAAGGACAGGGAGGCAGACAGGGGTGGGAATAACTTTTAAAACCCGACCCACATATTAGATATTCCGTTACACCTGTTATTAAATAACAGTGCATTGCACAAACTTTACTTGCCTGTATTTCAGAAACTATACATCCGATCTCACAACTAAAGGTATGTATAGAATCAGCATGATAGCACCAGTATAGCACTGGCTTTAGTTTATATATGAAAATCCTGGTGGTTGGTCTTCTTTAAGGAACTTTCAGAGTTAAACGGTTAATTAAAAAGAATGCTAAGCTTAATTTTGACATGATGATAAAACAAAAAAAAACATAAAAAACAGGAAAATTTCAATCAAAAACTGTGATAATTTAACTAGTAATTTCTATTTTTTTATATGGCTTAAAGGTGTTAAATTGAGACTATTGTACATTTTAATTTTGCATATTTTTACAGTTTTTCCAGTCATTGCTGCATTTGTATACCTGAGTAATGTTAGTTGGAAAGTGTTATATTTTTGTATATTTATTTATTTATTCATTGAAAATTATAACATTTCAAGCTGACACAGACTCTCTACTCTACAGCTCCTCTGTTGTCTGCATACATTTTTTTATTTTTTATTTTATTTTATTTTTTGTTATAAAAGAATATTAATGGCCGGCTCTGCAGGTAGCTCATTGTCACTAAATATATTTTCAGGATTATTTTGCCCTTGGGTCTTCTAAGCTGCGATGCATAAATCTCTTCCAAATGAGCACACAGAATTCTCATGTTCCTCCATAATGGATGATAGAAAGTAATCTAAAGAGGGACGTGGGGTAGTTGGGTCGGTCTTTTATGCCAATAACCATTGATTACATTGGCCTGATTTACAGTTCTTTATAAATGAGCAAAATAATCTTCTATTTTATTCTCACAGCTCTATAGTATAAAATGTCAAATAATTACAAATATTGCTCCTTTCTTATATTATTATTATTATTATTATTATTAATATTATTATTATTATGTCCTTTCTTACTTTTTCTCTTGGCTCAATATATTTCTGCTATTGGAGAAGTTTATACTAAATGGGGCCAATTGATTAAGGTATTGATGCCCTAATGCAAGATTAAATCACCATAATAAGTCTCAATATTTCTGCACAACTAAGGTGTTTTGCAAAAATAAAGCTCCATTAAAGGGGCGATTCACTAGTTTATTTTCATAGGCACATTGATATTATATTGAGAAACAAGGTTTCTATCAAATACCTTATATCGCCAATACGGCCTTTGAGTGGCACTATGGTGGTCCGCTCATCCGCATCGCAGGACCCCCCCGGGCTCCGTGACCTCTGATGTCCGGTCATGTCACGTCAACGTCTTGTTGTCCTGACATCACCGAGGCCGGCCCCAGTCTCCGTGTGTGATTGGACTGTAGGTGGTTCACCGCTCGTCATAGTCCACCCTGCTCCCTTCTTCACTGCAAAGCGCAGCAAGCAGGAGCGATGCTGGACTGTGATGAGCTGTGAAACACCGCCCACAGTCCAATCACTCAGGAAGACTGCTGCCTGCCTCGGTGATGTCAGGTCAACTGGAAGTTGACGTGACATCACCGGACATCAGAGGTCATGGAGCCCGTGGGAGTCATGCAAAGGGCATGAGCGGAATACAATAGCGCCACTCACAGACACTATTGGCAATACAAGGTATTTCAGAGAAACCTTGTTTATTAACATAATATCGATGTGCCTATGAATACTAACTAGTGAACCAGCCCTTTAATAGTTTATGTGCCTGTCTTGGTCAGTGGACATGAACAAGACAAGGTGTGGTTATGCCCGACTGTCAAATTCATGAAAGTTATGCAACTTTAGTGGGGTAACGTACTCCAGAAATTTACTCCAGTCTTTGCATTAATGACATTTCTGTCAGCGTCACACCCGAGTTAAGATCTTCACCTAGGTAAGGTGGTGTGTGCCTCAATTAATTAAGGCCAGTTCATTAAGGCCTCCTTCACACGTCCATGTTTCCAATACTTGTGATATCAGTTTTTACCCCTACTGGAGACACATTCACATGCATACTGATTAAAATCTGTGTTGATTTATAGACAGCCATGTGTCCTTGTGATCCACATATCTATTTTTACAGCATCAGCATGGATGAAAAAGGTCCACAAAAGTCTATGGGTCTATTAAAAACCCAAAACAGCATAATGATGACATCTGTGTGACATCCATGTGCCGCTTATGTGGTATGGACCAAATATAAATGCATTCAAGAAATTAAATATTTTTATGTGTTTAAAGATGTGTAAAGATTAGTGATGAGCGAGTACTAAAAAGCTCGGGTGCTCGAAGCTCGGGCCGAGCCTCCCAAGATACTCGTGTACTCGGGCCGAGCAACGAGCCCAATGTTATCCTATGCGAGACCCGAGTATTTTTGTGAAATGACCCCCCGGCAGCATGGAGAAACCCTAAAAATGGCACAAAAGTCTCAGAAGAGTGCTCAAATGACATGGCAACAGCATGGGGAAGACCCCTTGAAGCATTTATCACTGAAAAGTCACAGCTGTGAACAATTTTGTCCGCGTTTTACGCCATTTTTACGGACTCACCAGAAAACCTTCCAAAATGACCCCAAAATGATTTTTCATGGCGGAAATGTTAAGGGCACATACCCAATAGTGAGATAGAGCTGGTGTATGTTACTTTTTGAGATTAATACATGAAAGATTTTACGTGAAAACATTGTGTGGCACTCCGATGTCCCTGAGAAGAGACGTACATAAAGGCCTCTGAGTCTAATGTGCCCATTTTGAGGAACTGAGTCTTTGTAGTATTTTCCTTTGCCAGGGCAGTCCAAAATTGTGAGGTTCACCAATGCCCCTGCATACAGACGTGCATGATGACCTGTAAACCTGAAGTGCCCATTGTAAGGAAGTGGGTCTATTGTAGTATAGCCCTTAGGCAGGGCAGCCAAAAATTGGGAGGCTCCACGTTGTCCCTGGATAGAGACGTGCATGATGGCCTGTAAACCTGAAGTGCCCATTATAAGGAAGTGGGTCTATTTCAGTATAGCCCTTTGCCAGGGCAGCCAAAAATTGGGAGGCTCCACGTTGTCCCTGGATAGAGACGTGCATGATGGCCTGTAAACCTGAAGTGCCCATTGTAAGGAAGTGGGTCTATTTCAGTATAGCCCTTTGCCAGGGCAGCCAAAAATTGGGAGGCTCCACGTTGTCCCTGGATAGAGACGTGCATGATGGCCTGTAAACCTGAAGTGCCCATTGTAAGGAAGTGGGTCTATTTCAGTATAGCCCTTTGCCAGGGCAGCCAAAAATTGGGAGGCTCCACATTGTCCCTGGATAGAGACGTGCATGATGGCCTGTAAACCTGAAGTGCCCATTGTAAGGAAGTGGGTCTATTTCAGTATAGCCCTTTGCCAGGGCAGCCAAAAATTGGGAGGCTCCACATTGTCCCTGGATAGAGACGTGCATGATGGCCTGTAAACCTGAAGTGCCCATTGTAAGGAAGTGGGTCTATTTCAGTATAGCCCTTTGCCAGGGCAGCCAAAAATTGGGAGGCTCCACGTTGTCCCTGGGTAGAGACGTGCATGAGGGCCTCAAAACATTAAGTGTCCATTTTAAGGAAGTGGGTGTATTATAGTATAGCCCTTAGGCAGGGCAGCCAAAAATTGGGAGGCTCCACGTTGTCCCTGGGTAGAGACGTGCATGAGGGCCTCAAAACATTAAGTGTCCATTTTAAGGAAGTGGGTGTATTATAGTATAGCCCTTAGGCAGGGCAGCCAAAAATTGGGAGGCTCCACGTTGTCCCTGGGTAGAGACGTGCATGAGGGCCTCAAAACATTAAGTGTCCATTTTAAGGAAGTGGGTGTATTATAGTATAGCCCTTAGGCAGGGCAGCCAAAAATTGGGAGGCTCCATGTTGTCCCTGGGTAGAGACGTGCATGAGGGCCTCAAAACATTGTTCCCATTGCAAAGGAGCGGGTCTCCTGTCGTTGTAATGTCCATTCTGCAAAGAATGGGCGAAAAAATTTACCACTGGGGGTATACCTGAAACAAAGGCCTAAGTATTGCAATTTGTAACGGTCATCATCATGGTGGCGCATGAGGAGAAGGAGGAGCAGTCCAGCGATTATCCAAAGTCCAGAACTGTGTACCCATGGGTGAGTGGAGGTACATGGCAAACTTTAAATTCCGCTCTCATTTGCTGGTGGTGTGGTGAAGTCTGGCCCAATCCAACCCTTGTTCATCTTGATCAGAGTCAGCCTGTCAGCATTTTCAGTTGACAGGCGGGTGCGTTTATCTGTAATGATTCCACCTGCGGCACTAAAAACACGCTCTGACAAAACGCTAGCAGCAGGGCAGGCCAGGACTTCCAAGGCGTAGAGAGCCAATTCATGCCACGTGTCCAGCTTGGATACCCAATAATTGTAAGGCACAGAGGAATGTCGGAGTACAGTTGTTCGATCTGCAAGGTACTCCTTCAGCATCTGGGCAAACTTAGGATTTCTTGTGGCACTACCCCGCACCTCAGGGGCTGTGGTACGTGAGGGGCTGAGAAAACTGTCCCACATCTTAAAGACTGTTCCCCTACCTCTGGCGGATTGGACTTGTGCCTCTCTCGGCTGTACGCCTCGGTTGTCCACTGATTCCTGACCTATGCCGCTAGCGTTTTGTGAGGGGAATGCTTTGCCTACTTCCGTGAGTATGGCCTTCCGGAACTGCTGCATTTTGGTTGACCTCTCCTCCACGGGAATAAGAGACAAAAAGTTCTCCTTGTAGCGTGGGTCTAACAGTGTTACCAACCAGTAATGATTGTCGGCCAAGATGTTCTTAACGCGAGGGTCACGAGACAGGCAGCTTACCATAAAGTCAGCCATGTGCGCCAGACTCTTAACAGCCAGGACTTCAGTAGCCTGACCAACAAGATGACTGAACATGCTGTCCTCCTCCTCCTCCTCCTCCTCCTCATCTACCCTGTCCTCTGGCCAGCCACGCTGAACCGAGGATATGACTGGTGTGCATGTCATATCCTCAATTTGGCCGGAGAGTTGCTCCATGTCTTCATCCTCCTCCTCGTCATAGTCCTCCACTGCACGTTGTGATGAGACGAGGCTGGGCTGTGTGTTATCACCCACACCCACTACTGTTTCTTGCTGCAACTCATCGCGCTCCGCCTGCAATGCATCATGTTTGTTTTTCAGCAGAGACCGTTTTAGAAGGCAGAGTAGCGGTATGGTGACGCTAATAATGGCGTCATCACCACTCACCATCTTGGTGGAGTCCTCAAAGTTTTGGAGGATGGTACATAGGTCTGACATCCATCTCCACTCCTCAGGTGTTATGTGTGGAGTTTGACCCATTTCCCGACGGCTTAGGTGATGCAGGTACTCAACAACTGCCCTCTTCTGCTCACATATCCTGACCAACATGTGCAGAGTTGAATTCCAACGCGTGGGGACATCACACACCAGTCTGTGAGCCGGAAGATGCAAACGGCGCTGAAAGCCGGCAAGGCCGGCTGAAGCAGTAGGTGACTTTCGAAAATGTGCAGACAGGCGGCGAACTTTTACCAGCAGATCAGACAGCTCTGGGTATGACTTTATAAACCGCTGAACCACGAGGTTGAGCACATGGGCCACGCATGGAACATGTGTCAGCTGGCCTCGCCTCAAAGCCGCCACCAGGTTCCGGCCATTGTCACACACGACCTTTCCTGGCTTTAGGTTCAGAGGTGTGAGCCAGTGATCTGCCTGCTGTTTCAGAGCTGTCCACAGCTCTTCTGCATTGTGGGGTTTGTCACCTATGCAGATTAGCTTCAGCACAGCCTGTTGCCGCTTCGCCGAGGCAGTGCTGCAGTGCTTCCAGCTTGTGACTGGTGTGGAGGGCACAGTGGATGAGGATGCGCAGGAGGAGGAGGAGGCTGAAGAGCATGACATTCCGGAGCTGTAGAGTGTGGGTGAAACACTGACTGAGGTAGGGCCTGCAAACCTTGGTGTGGGAAGGATGTGTTCCGTCCCTCGCTCAGACTGGGTCCCAGCTTCCACAATATTAACCCAGTGTGCCGTCAACGAGATGTAGCGGCCTTGCCCACAAGCACTTGTCCACGTGTCTGTGGTTAGGTGGACCTTGGGTGAAACAGCGTTGTTCAGGGCACGTGTGATGTTTTGTGACACGTGGTTATGCAACGCGGGGACGGCACACCGGGAGAAATAGTGGCGGCTGGGGACCGAGTAACGTGGGACAGCTGCCGCCATCAGGTCACGGAATGCTTCTGTCTCCACCAGCCTAAAAGGCAACATTTCCAGCGCAAGCAGTCGCGAAATGTTAGCATTTAGAACTGTGGCATGTGGGGTGTTGGCAGTGTATTTGCGCCTGCGTTCAAAGGTTTGCTGAATGGATAACTGAACGCTGCGCTGGGACAAGGACGTGCTTGATGATGGTGTTCTTTCTGCGTAGGCAACTGCAGGTGCAGGAGTGGAGGAGGCTTGTTCGCAGGCAGCATGGACAGAGGATTGGCTCGCATGCACAACCAGCGAAGACGTAGCAGTGACATCAGCAAGCACAGCTCCTCGACTCTGTTGTACTTCCCACAAAGTCGGGTGCTTGGCTGACATGTGCCTGATCATGCTGGTGGTGGTCAGCCTGCTAGTTTTGGTACCCCTGCTGATGCTGGCACGGCAGGTGTTGCAAATGGCCTTTTTTGAATCATCTGGATCCAACTTAAAAAACTGCCAGACTCGGGAAGACCTAACATTTGTACAGGCACCTTGTGTCGTCGTGTTGTTCCGGGGAACGGTTGCCTGACTTCTGCCTGGGGCCACCACCCTGCTTCTTACTGCCTGTTGTGATGCTACGCCTCCCTCCCCCTGTGCACTGCTGTCCTCGCTCTGCATATCCTCCTGCCAGGTTGGGTCAGTTACTGGATCATCCACCACGTCGTCTTCCTCTTCCGCACCCTGCTCCTCCTCCTGACTTCCTGACAATTGTGTCTCATCATCGTCCACCACTTGTTGGGACACGTTGCCAACTTCGTGAGAACGTGGCTGCTCAAATATTTGGCTATCTGTACAGACGATCTCCTCATGACCCACTTCAATATGAGCTGGCGAGAGGCCAGAATGTGTGAATGGAAACGTGAACAGCTCTTCCGAGTGTCCAAGTGTGGGATCATTAATGTCCGAGGAGGACGTGTACTCAGCCTGGTGGTAGGAAGGAGGATCAGGTTCAGAAATGTGCGGTGCAGTATCACGGCTACTGACACTTGACCGTGTGGAAGACAGAGTGTTTGTGGTGGTGCCAATCTGACTGGAAGCATTATCTGCTATCCAACTAACAACCTGTTGACACTGGTCTTGGTTCAAGAGCGGTGTACTGCTGCGGTCCCCAAGAATTTGGGACAGGACGTGCGACCGACTAGATGTGGCCCTTTGTTGTGGCGAAATTAGAGCTTGCCCACGACCTCGGCCTCTGCCTGCACCACCATCACGTCCACTTCCTTGTTCCTTGCCAATGCCCTTGCGCATTTTGCAATGCTGTGCACTGCTGACGTGTATATTCACTACTTGTGCGTTATATCAAAGTTTGTGGAAATTGCACACAAGTGCACCTGTACGCTGCCACCAACAGGCACACACGTGCGGTTTTAAAAACCAAGCACGGACGCAATAAGAACCTAACAGGTTTTTTTGGGGAGCGACAATTACAGACAAGTCAGACACTATCTGGACTGTTTTACACTGTGTACACTAGCCCCAGATATGATGAAGGCTGGTATACGGTCACCACTACCCTGCCTGCCTGCCTGCCTGTATACTGGTACAATAGTCCTGACAAGGACTCTTTTGGTCACTAGCCTGTATTCAGACCTGGCTATACCCTGCCTGTATATAGCAACAATAGTCCTGAGAAGGACTCTGCTACTGTACTCCGACCTGGCTATACCCTGCCTGCCTGTATACAACTAGAATAGTCCTGAGAAGGACTTTTGGTCACACTGTTTGCAGCCCTGCAACTGAAAAAGCTATAAAGGGCCGCAAAGCTTTCCCTGAATCAGCGACACTCTCCCTGCACTGACAGTCTGGATAGCTGTGAGCACAGCACAGCGCGCCGGCCGATATAAAGGCTCGGTCACGCTGTGCAGGCCGGCCAATCACTGCAATTCCACAACTAACAGGGCTGTGGCATTGCAGTGGTCTGCCAGCCAATCCCTGCATGAGGGCTGGCTCTCAAAAGAGCGCCAACATGCAGAAATGAAGACCACGAGTACAGCACGAGTATCGCGAGATTACTCGGTCCCCGCCGAGCAGCCCGAGTACAGCGATACTCGTGCGAGTACCGAGTAGTGACAAGCATGCTCGCTCATCACTAGTAAAGATGATAGATTGATAGATAAATAGACAGACAAATAGATAGATAGATAGATAAATAGATAGATATGGGATAGACTAGAAGGTGGCCCGATTCTACGCATCGGGTATTCTAGAATTTACATATTGTGTAGTTAATGTATGATTTTTGTTATATATATAGATGTTGTTGTGTGTAGTTACCAAGTGTTTGTGTAGGGCGCTGTACATGTTCTGGGTGTTGTCTGCGTGTGACGGGGGGTGAGAGCAGTGTTGTTTGTGTGTTGCGTTGTGTGTGTTGCGTTGTTTGTGGAGCGCTGTGTGTGTTGCGCGGTTTGTGTGGGTGTGGGGTGTGTGTGTGTGTTTTGGTGGGAGGTATGTTTTGTGCAATATGTGTGTTGTGCGGTATGTGCATATATTTGTGTGTGCCGCGCTGTTTGTGTGTGCCGCGCTGTTTGTGTGTTGGGTGTTGTGTGTGTGCGGCATTGTCTGTGTGTGTGGGTGTCTGTGTAGGGCGGTGTTTGTGGTTCCCAGTGTGTGTGTGGTGTGTTGTGCAGTGCGTGTGTGGCGGTGTGTGTGTGTGTTTTGGGGGGAGGTGTGCACCCCCCATCGTGCTCCATCCCCCATGCTGCGCACCCCCCATCGTGCTCCATCCCCCATGCTGTGCAATCCCCATCGTGCTCCATCCCCCATGCTGCGCATTCCCCATCGTGCTCCATCCACCATGCTGCGCATTCCCCATCGTGCTCCATCCCCCATGCTGCGCACTCCCCATCGTGCTCCATCCCCCATGCTGCGCACTCCCCATCGTGCTCCATCCCCCATGCTGCGCACTCCCCATCGTGCTCCATCCCCCATGCTGCGCACTCCCCATCGTGCTCCATCCCCCATGCTGCGCACTCCCCATCGTGCTCCATCCCCCATGCTACGCACTCCCCATCGTGCTCCATCCCCCATGCTGCGCACTCCCCATCGTGCTCCATCCCCCATGCTGCGCAATCCCCATCGTGCTCCATCCCCCATGCTGCGCACTCCCCATCGTGCTTCATCCCCCATGCTGCGCACCCCCCATCATGCTCCATCCCCCCTCCCTATTGTGCTCCATCCCCCATGCTGCGTACTCCCCATCGTGCTCCATCCCCCATGCTGCGCACTCCCCATCGTGCTCCATTCCCTATGCTGCGCACTCCCCATCGTGCTCCATCCCCTATGCTGCGCACTCCCCATCGTGCTCCATCCCCCATGCTGCGCACTCCCCATCGTGCTCCATCCCCCATGCTGCGCAATCCCCATCGTGCTCCATCCCCCATGCTGCGCACTCCCCATTGTGCTTCATCCCCCATGCTGCGCACCCCCATCATGCTCCATCCCCCCTCCCCATTGTGCACCATCCCCCATGCTGCGAACTCCCCATCGTGCTCCATTCCCCATGCTGCGCATTCCCCATCGTGCTCCATCCCCCATGCTGTGCACTCCCAAACGTGCTCCATCCCCCATGTTGTGCACCCCCCATCGTGCTCCACAGTCACACATCAGACAGTATAAACGCACACATCTGATCGCATACACTCACACACACACCCCACTTCTCCCTGTGCCCACCGGTGGGCGGTCCCAGCAGCTGTGCTGCACGCCGTGCTCCTCTGCCGACACTCACAGATCCGATTGCATACACTCACACACACATACTCACACATCAGAACACAGTCACACACATCCGATCGCATACACGCACACACACACTGACTATATCGCACATACGTGCTCACACACTCACAACATCCAGAGATACCACATGCTTCTGGCCATGTGATCCTACGGCAGGTCCTGGAAGGTCACTGCACGCACAGGATCGCCGCCGAGAAGCAAGCGATATCACGGGATGATGTGAGTGTGTGGATGCGATCTGATGTGTGTGTGAGGTGTGTGTGGATGCGATCTGATGTGTGTTTGTGTGTCTGTTCTTATGTGTGTGCATGTGTGTGTGTTCCGCCACTGCAGGACCTTAATGCGCTCACCTCGGGGTGAGAGGCCATTCCGTGTGGGGGGCGGAGCCTGGGCGAGCGGCCAATCCGGCGGGGGGGGGCGGAGCCGAGGCGAGGCGAGTGGCCATTCCGTGAGGCCGAGCGGCCAATCCATGCGGGGGGTGTGGCCATGGCGAGCCCAGCGGCCAATCCGCTGTTTGTCACCGTAAGGACATGGCCAATCCGTGCGGGGGGGGCGGTGCCGAGGCGAGCGGCCAATCCGTGCGGGGGGAGGAGCCGAGGCGAGCGGCCAATCCGTGTGGGAGGGCGGGGCCATGGCGAGCCCAGCGGCCAATCCGCTGTTTGTCACCGGACATGTCACCGTAAGGACACAATTTTGGAGCAAGACAGACAGACAGACAGAATAAGGCAATTATATATAGATAGATAGATAGAGGGATAGATATATAGATAGATAGATATGGGATAGATAGACAGATGAGATAGATAGATGGCCAGATAGATAGATGGCCAGATAGATAGATAGATAGATAGATAGATGGACAGATAGGTAGATAACTTCATTGATTTTACAACTATTAGCCAAATACATAAATAATTGAAAAAAATTGTGTGTGTCTCTCAATTTTTAATAACCAAGAAAGGTAAAGCAGACAGTTGGGGGCTGGTTTTATTAGGCTGGAAAGGCCCATGGTTATTGGGTCCTTTCCAGCCTAAAAAAAGCAGCCCTCAGCCGTCCCAGAAATTGCACATCACATTAGATGCACCAATTCTAACTGTTCCTCAGCTCTTCCTGATTGCCTTGGTGCAGTGGCAATTGGGATAATGGTAGTTGGGGTTGATGTCACCTGTGTAAAGTCATCTGAGTGCAGTCCAATGTTTCACACGCACCTATAGATTTGTATGAGTGCGCCTGATCCGATATACGCTGCTAATCACAGGATGCTGTGATTTTTCATTTATGAATTAGAATTGGGGTTGTACATACTTTCTCAGACTATAAACAAATAAATCCTTGGAGTAAAAGACCTAATGTATTAAGGATGACAACCAATCATGGTATAATATATCAGTCCCTAGGATGGTACACCTGGAAGAAAAAGGGTGAGACAAAAGGACCCCAAATAGTTAGTTAAAATAATACATTTTATTAATTAATAAATTAAATAAGTAAATAAATCTTTATTTTATAAATAAAATAAATAAAAATAAAATACTAAATAGTAAATAAAAATAAATACAATAAATAAATAATAAATACATTTTATTAACCAAGTATCATACATTACTAAAGGTAAAAGGAAAAATAAGAGGAAAAAATATAAGTCAGGCAGCCCAAAAAATGTAGTCTTAGGCAGGCTTTACACGCTGCGACATCGCTAGCAATTGGTAGCGATGTTGAGCGCGATAGCACCCGCCCCCGTCGTATATGCGATATCTGGTGCTTGCTGCTGTAGCGAACATAATCGCTACGGCAGTGTCACACGCACATGCCTGGTCGTAGTCGTCGCTCTGACCGCCGAACAATCCCTCCTTCAACGGGGAGGTGCGTTCGGCGTCACAGCAACGTCACCGCGACGTCACTAAGCGGCCGGCCAATAGAAGCAGAGGGGCGGAGATGAGCATGACATAACATCCCGCCCACCTCCTTCCTTCCGCATTGCTGGTGGACGCAGGTAAGGAGATGTTTGTCGTTTCTGCGGTGTCACACATAGCGATGTGTGGTGCCGCAGGAACGACAAACAACATCGTACCTGCAGCAGTAACGATATTATGGAAATGAACGACGTGACACAGATCAGTGATTTTTTAACGCTTTTGCACTCGTTCATCGTCGCACCTAGGATTTACACGTTGCGATGTCGTTACCGGCGCTGGATGTGCGTCACTAACGACGTGACCCTGACGATATATCGGTAGCGATGTCGCAACGTGTAAAGCCCCCCTTAGTCTGCATATAATGTCATAATGGTAATGATTTGTAAATATACAGTTTACAATTCTCTGCACTATATAGATGTAAATATACAATATTACTGCAGTCAAGGTGGTGTATCATTGAGACGTAAACAATTACTATCAAATGACCCAAACAGAATGCATGAATTGGTATAAATAGTATATATAGTATGAACACAAATAGTGATTTATCATATTAGTATAAGGGTTAAAGTACATATATCTAAGTAGAATACACTCCTATAAATATGCATATATAAATATGCATATATATATATGCATGTATATATATATATATATATATATATATATATATATATATATATATATATAGAATATCTCTCTCTCTCTCTCTCTCTCTCTCTCTCTCACATTATATATATATATATAGAGAAACACATATATAAAAATTTCTTTATGGTATTCTGATCATGAAGGGGGCAACTAACCATTTAATGAGAATGTATTGAAAATCAGCTAATTGCTCCTGCTACAGCAGATGGAAATTTCTGGCACATTTCTACTATAGCGGCCACTAATGGAGAATTATGGTATTGCATGACACCCAATGATATAAATATACAACCATGTAATATATGGTCATGTTAAGACCTCCAGAGCAAGAGACACTCTTTCCCTCAGATCCCTCAGATCCCTCAGATCTTTGTTGGGTTCCACAGGTTTTTTTTTCTATTTTTGGGACTTCTAATTCCCTTCTGAGTGAAGTATGGCCAGATTTCAATGACTCTGCTAAAAATCAAGAGCAAGTCAGATGTTTAAAGAGGGCAGATAGGTATGAACAAAGAAGGTCAATGAAGGTAATTGGCATTGTTTGTAAAGTTAGTGTCATTATCCACAGGCAAACAACACTCATCCTAAAGGCCCCGTCACACTAAGCAACATCGCTAGCAACATCGCTGGTAACGAACAACTTTTGTGACGTTGCTAGCGATGTTGCTGTGTGTGACATCCAGCAACAACCTGGCCCCTGCTGTGAGGTCGTTGGTTGTTGCTGAATGTCCTGGGCCATTTTTTAGTTGTTGCTGTCCTGCTGTGAAGCACAGATCGCTGTGTGTGACAGCGAGACAGCAACAACTAAATGTGCAGGCAGCAGGAGCCGGCTTCTGCTGAGGTTGGTAACCAATGTAAACATCGGGTAACCAAGAAGCCCTGTCCTTGGTTACCCGATATTTACCTTTGATACCAGCCTCCTCCACTCTCACTGTCAGTGCGGCTCCTGCTCTGTCCACATGTAGCTGCAGCACACATCAGGTAATTAACCCGATGTGTGCTGTAACTAGGAGAGCAAGGAGCCAGCGCTCAGTGTGCGCTGCTCCCTGCTCTGTGCACATTTAGCTGCAGCACACATCGGGTTAATTAACCTGATGTGTGCTGTAACTAGGAGACTGGGGGCTGGTCACTGGTTGCTGGTGAGCTCACCAGCAACTCGTGTAGCCACGCTCCAGCGATCCCTGCCAGGTCAGGTTGCTGGTGGGATCGCTGGAGCGTCGCAGTGTGACAGCTCACCAGCAACCTCCTAGCAACTTACCAGCGATCCCTATCGTTGTTGGGATCGCTGGTAAATTGCTTAGTGTGACTGGACCTTTAGGGGTGCTTCACACACAGCGAGCTCACTGCCGAGATCGCTGCTGAGTCACGCTTTTTGTGACGCAGCAGTGACCTCATTAGCGATCTCGCTGTGTGTGACACTGAGCAGCGATCTGGCCCCTGCTGCGAGATCGCTGCTCGTTACACACAGCCCTGGTTCATTTTCTTCAAAGGCGCTCTCCCACTGTGACACACAGATCGCTGTGTGTGACAGCGAGAGAGCGACAAATGAAGCGAGCAGGGAGCAGGAGCCGGCATCTGACAGCTGAGGTAAGCTTGTAACCAAGATAAACATCGGGTAACCAAGGTGGTTACCCGATATTTACCTTAGTTACCAGCCTCTGCAGCTCTCACGCTGCCTGTGCTGCCGGCTCCGGCTCGCTGCACATGTAGCTGCTGTACACATCGGGTTAATTAACCCGATGTGTACAGCAGCTAGGAGAGCAAGGAGCCAGCGCTAAGCAGTGTGCGCGGCTCCCTGCTCTCTGCACATGTAGCTGCATTACACATCGGGTTAATTAACCCGATGTGTACTGTAGCTAGGAGAGCAAGGAGCCAGCGCTCAGTGTGCGCTGCTCCCTGCTCCCTGCACACACAGCTAAGCGGTGTGCGCTGGTAACTAATGTAAACATCGGGTAACCATACCCGATGTTTACCTTAGTTACCAGTCTCCGCAGCTTCCAGACGGCGGCTCCGTGCAAGCGCAGCGTCGCTTCCACATCGCTGCTGGCTGGGGGCTGTTCACTGGTCGCTGGTGAGATCTGCCTGTTTGACAGCTCACCAGCGACCATGTAGCGATGCAGCAGCGATCCTGACCAGGTCAGATCGCTGGTCGGATCGCTGCTGCATCGCTAAGTGTGAAGGTACCCTTAGAGAGCCTATTAACACCTTCACACCACTTAAAATAAAATGAATGAAGCAAACTTGATTAGTCCAGTGCTAAAATAAAAAAAAGAATCACATGGAATGAAATGCAAAATGTTCCTTTTAATTAACAACATCAGACAGCTATTAAAACTTCAAAGGTCACCATGGCCTAGATTTCTCCAAAGATGTGAAGGTTTAGAACTTCTTAAATCCCGTTTGTATGAATGTGACCAAATTACGGTTTCATATAAGTGCGGTAATAAGGGGCTTCTTCTGACTTTAAAACAAATCAATTCAATGTCAAAAGTTATTGAGGTGAAATAAGTATAAAATTATTACTGGAGGATGTTTCTCTTATTTTTAGGTTCAGCTGGAGAAGAAAAATAATAATAATAATAATTAAATAATAGTAATATACTAAGAGAGATTCTGTAGCTTAAAGTGTAACTGTTGTTTGAGGAGAACTTGCAGCAGAATACTTGTGTCTACCTCCTATTCCCCCTGCATAGAACTTTATAAGCACCAGCTGTCATCGTCTATCTCAGCAATACGAACGTCTGTATTCACTGATTTTACTGTAAATTGAGAATATTGAGACTGAAATATCAGTTGAGGAAAAGAAAGCTGAGGTTTTCTCCTATTAACTATATTATAAACTTTAAATTTTCATATATACTGTTGATTAGTGATGAGCGGACCCATGAGTATTCTGGTTAGCCGAATCAGCAAGAACTAAACAAAAATTTGAGTTTGACCCCAAATAATGAACCCCATACAAGTCAATGAGGAAGCGAAGTTTGGCGCTGTAACATGGGTGTAAAATGGCCATAGTAAGGGCTAGGGGGCTGAAAATGGAAGTTAAATGGTAGTAATAGAAGGATAGTTATACATCCTGTGTTTCCCAGGGGATCACACTGTAGTCAGACTCTTTTCTGGGCCTGCTTATTAAGATTTATCAATATTCACTGCTTCACCCCCCACCCTCTGTGTCCACATCTGTGATTGGTTGAAGTCAGCTTGCTGTATAGTAGTGTGAACCCCCATTTTTTATATCTAGCCATGACAAAGCAAACAGCTGCGAGCTGGTATTATCAGGCTGGGAAGAGCCATGGATATTAGCCCCCAGCCTAAAAATGCCAGCCTGCAGCTGCCCAGAATTGTCACATCCATTAGATGCGAAAATTGTGGTACTTTACCCAACTAATCTCGATTCCACTGGTGCGGTAGTAATCGGAGTAATCGGGGTAATATATAGGGTTAATGACAACTGTGATGTCAGCTGCCGTCAAGCCCTGGATTAGTAATGGAGAGGGGTCTTTGAAGGCCCCCTCTTACTAATCCTGTAAGTGAAAAGAATGAAAACACAAACACTGAAAATACTTTATTTGAAATAAAATACACACACCCTCTTCTCCCCTTTATTAACCCCCAAAACTCTCTTGCAGACACTACGTAATCCATATGAAGTGCCACAACGATCCTGAGCTCTATTACATCTGGACATCTGGTCTCTCTGGGAATCTCCCCCTCCCCTCCCCCCCTCCATTTTTCCCTTCTCTATATCTGCTATATATAATGTATACATCCATGCTGCTCAGGTCACTTTTCTTTTTGTTTTTTTACTTTTCACCAATCTCTTTTCTTGTCTGTTTTATAAGCTATATGCTGCAACTTTTTTTGTAATTTCTATGTATTTGAGTATTGTGTAAGATTCATATGAAATATTGTTTATTGTGCAGTTGTTTGATGAAGGCCACCCGGCCGAAACGTCACATGTTGCTTTAAGACTTATGGAATATATTCTTTGTTTGTATCACTATTTGAGAGTGCCTTGTTTCTAATTCTCTGGATATATGGTGTGGAAACCTACAAGTGCACCTCAACATCTCCTACACTGTGGCTGTGCCTTATCTTGCTATTACATCTGGAGTCTGCAGAGAGGTAATACATGTCCACTCCCCATAGGCTGAGGGAATCAAGGACAAGGGGTACCCTGCTGTGAGCAGGTGATGTCATTCAGTTCATTGGAGGTCACACCCGGCTTCCCATGGTATGACATCACCTGACCGGACTACCAGAGTGTGGGGCATGGCCGCGACCTGCACGCCGACATCCTGCATTTCGAAATTGGAAGTGACTGCCGGACTGTCCGGAGTGCGGGGCACAGCCGTACCCTGCACTCCGAAAATATGGAAGTCAGATCAGGTGAGGTCACACCATGGGAAACCGGGTATGACCTCCGGTGAACTGAGTGACATCACCTGCTCACAACCGGTCCTTGAGGAGAGTGGACACATTTTCCTTTTCTGCAGACTCCAGATGTAGCAGAGCTGAGAATCATTGTGGAACTTCATATGGATTGTCAGATCTGCAAGGGTGTTTTAGGGTTAATAAAGGGGTGAAAGAGGGGGTGTGTATTTGATTTCAAATTAAGGATTTTTCGGTGTTTTTCTTTTTTTCTTTTCACTTACAGGCTTAGTAATGTGTTTTGTTTTTTTTAACTAATTACAGCTGTCATTAACCCCTTATATTATCTTGATTGCCTTTGCACGAGGGAAATTAGGTTGAGCCGGATAAAGCACCAAGATTGGCACATTTAATGTAGTGTGCCAATTCTGGGCACCAGCAGGGTGGTATTTTAAGGCTGTGGGGGGCAATATCCATGAATCCTCCCATCCAGATAATATCAGACTGCACCGGTGTGCTTGACCTTGGCTGGGTATAAAAAATGGGGGAACCCTACGCCTTTTTTTTAAATTATTTATTTAAATAATTAAAAAGAAAACAACATAGGATCCCCTCTATTTTGATATCTAGACACAGTAAAGCTCACACATGGGGGCTGCAGCCTGTGGATGTTGTTTTACCCGCACTGGCTATCAAAATATGGCCGGAGCACATATCATATTTTTAAATTATTTATTTATTTTTACACAACCATGCAGCAAACTGACTGCAACCAATCACAGATGCAGACAGGGTGGGAGGAATGTATAGCAGTTTGCAACCAACCACAGACTGTCTCAGCGGGTGGGTGAATATTGATGAACCTTAATAAGCGGGCCAGGAGGAGAGTATGACTGCAGTGTAATCCACAGTATGTTTAATTAACTTGCTCTTACGACCATTTAAAGGGAACCTGTCACTGGATGTTTATAATACTCACCTAACGGTTGGTGTAGAGCAGACTGGTGGGATGAGCGTCTCCGTTTTCCGGGTCAGCGCCTCCACTTTCGGCCACCTTTGTCCTTCTTCTGAAGCTAGTGTGGATGACGTGTTCTATGTCATCTACACTGGCCGGCATTAAGGTCCCGCGCAGGTGCACTACAATACTTTGATCTGCCCTGCGCAGGACCTCAATGCCGGCTAGTGTAGATGACGTAGAACGTGTCATGCACACTAGCTTCAGAAGGAGGACAAGAATGGCCGAAAGAGGAGGCACCGGTACCAGAGAACAGAGACACCCATCCGACCAGTCTACTCTGCACTGACCGTTAGGTGAGTATTATAAACATCCGGTGACAGGTTCCCTTTAACTTCCATTTGTAGCCAACATAATTTTTTTTACAGTGATTTCCCTGGCTAATCACAGCCATGCCAATACTTGGCATGGCTGCGATGTCTCCGGAAGTGCCCACAGCCGAAAAGCTTGCTAATTGGCTGGTCTGCAACCTTTCAACAAGCTTTATTCAGGTGCCAAATCCGAACAGGCACTAGACGTACAGTGAAAAGTCTGTGTTCAGGATTTAGCACCATATACAAGGTGTCCGGTACGGACCCCAAACTTTAAAGTTCGGCTTTACTCATTCCTACTTTTGATTTAAAATGAGGAAATAAAAAAAATAAGATGCTAGTTTCTTTTTAAAGAGATAATTCAATTAAATTTATACGGTCTAATAAAGGCCAAATTCTGGTGGCCAAATATCTCATTTGCACTTCATATCACCGCTGCAATATTTGGCATTTACACAGGTTTATTGGATAGAACAAAAGTATAATACAAAGCTGTATTGTAAAAGCCATCTAATGTTGTATTATGGTGTAAAATGGAAAAAGATCTGATGCTTCGTTTTCACCAAACTGCAGCTGCATCTCCCTCCTACAGCACTTCCCCACTTCACTGCCAAGTATTTAACCCCCCCAAAAAACTGATTTCCCCTTCCTGTCCAGGCCATATTTTACAATCCTGACCAGTGTCACTTTATGAGGTGATATCTCTGGAACGCTTCAATGGATTCCAATGATTGTGAGACTGTTTTTTTGTTTTTTTTGTGACACATCGTATGTCATTTTAGTGGTAAATTTAGGTTGACATTTTATATGTTTATTTGTCGAAATATTGGAATTTTGGCAAAAGTTTTGCAATAATAAAAAAAAATAAATTATGACCTTAGTCATGGAAAATAGTTATTAGATAACATTTCCCACATCTCTGCTTTTCATCTGGGCCATTTTTGAAACATATTTTTTGGGGTAAGGTAAGTTAGAAGAGTTAAAATTTTACTGCAATTTTTCATTTTTCTAACATAATTTACAAATCCAATTTTTTAGGATCCACATAACATTTGAAGGGACTTTGAAGGTCCTGTGTGATAGAAAATACCCAAAAGTGATACCATTCTAAAAACTGAACCCCTCAAAGTGCTCAAAACCAAATTCACAAAGTTTTTTAAACTCTTAGGTGCTTCACAAGATTTAAAGCAATGTGAAAGGACAAAAATATTGCTTTAGCCTCAAATTTTGCATTTTCATAAGATTAATAGGTGAAAATGAACCTTAAAATGTGTTATGTAGTTTCTCCTGAGTATGACTCCATATGTGGTCAAAAGCTACTGTTTGGGCACACAGCAGGGCACAAGAAAGGAAGGAGCGCCATTTGACTTTTTGAGTGCAAAACTGGCTTCTATAGAGGCCCTGATGTGCCTAAACAGTGAAAAAAGTGACCCTATTTTGGATATTTTACCCCTCAAGAAATGTGTTTAGCGGTATGGGGAGCACCTTGAACTTTATAATGTTGAGCCAATAATACATTTTTCCCACAAACATGTTGCTTTTGCGCAAAATATTAATTTTTTACAAAGGGTAACAGGAAAAATGGACTCCAAAATCTGTTCTGTAATTTCTCCTGAGTACACCGATACCCAATATGTGGTTGAAAACTATTGTTTGGGCGCACGGCAGGGCACAGAAGGAAAGGAGCACTATTTGACTTTTGGAGTGCAAAATTGGCTGAAATAGATAGAGGACACCATGTCGCGCTTGCCATGCCCTTAATGTGCTTCAACAGTGGAAAACCCCAACAAGTGACCCCATATTGGTAACTACACCCCTCAAGCTGTACTGTATTGCTTAGCCACATGACAAGACTTACAAGGGAAAGAAGGAGAGCTTTTTGATCCTTGGAGCACAGATTTTCGAAGAATAGTTTGTGGACTCCATATACTGAGCCTTTAAGTGCCAGAAGAGCAGAATGCCCACTCAAGTGCACCCATCTGTGAATTTATCCACAAGTGTAGTGGTGATTTTGACTCCTTGGATGTTTTTGAGTAACAAGCAGCAATGGATGTTGCCAAGTTAAAATTGCAAATATGCATTATAATGCCTGTACGTTGTAGTGCATGTACATTGCAGTGTCTGTACATTGTAGTGCCTGTACATTGTAGTGCCTATAGATTATACCCAGCTCGTGCTTCTTGAGACATGCACCCGGTAAATTAAGTGTGTTCTCCTCACTACAGAAACGTGAAACATGTGGACGCTAGATGTGGTTTAGGCACATTTTGAGGCTCAGAAGGAAGGGCAGCATTTGTATTTGGAAGGGCAGATTTTGTTGGACCTATTTTTGGTGGAAGCCATAGAGCTTTTCCAGAACTTTTGGAAAATCAGTAATGTGGAAGTACCATATATTTCCATTGATAGATGATGGACCTGCATGAGGGCTTGTTTTTTATGTGGAATGAGTTGAATCTTTTATTGGGAACATTGTATACAACATTTTGGATCCCATTTATCCTGGGAAATATGCTGAGGGCGCTCCGTAGCTCAGTAACCACGGGTCGTCATGGTGATGACCCAGGGTTATTATGACAGAGATTGGGTCCCTGTGATCGCATTACAGGGAAGCGATCACCAGCGAAAATGTAAGCAATTCCTCTCCCTTGTTCCTGAATGTTGAGATCGCACTGATCACAGCATTCAGGGGGTTAAACTGCCGGGTGCGGTGCAGGCACCGCTCAGAGCAGTGAGAGCCAGGTCCCGGCCTTAACAGTGGTGATTATCAGGGGGTACAGCGCAGGAACCGTCATTACCGCCATGACTAAAAAAAACACTAAAAGAAGCAGGAAAAACGCATATGAAAAAATGCAATATGGGCACATAGTCTACCACAGTAAAAACAAGTTTATCGCTAAAATAAATTCATTTGCATTGCTATATTCTGACCGCTAAAGTTTTTATTTTTCTACTGAAAGAGCTGCATGGCAGCTTGTTTTTTTACTTTTTTGATCGAGTTTTATTCTACTTTTTTTTCCAACATTTTCATGAAAAAGCCTAACGTTTGCCATTGTTTTGGGGGTTTTTTTTGTTGTTTTTCATTGTTCACCTAAAGGGTTAATTAGTGTAACAGATTTATAGACTGGGTCATTTTGAAGATGGCAATGCCAAATGTGTGTACTTTTTTTGCTCCTTTTTTCCCCTACATAAAAATATATGTTTATTGATGCAATTTATTTATATTTGGATATTTTTTTTACATATGTTTTTTAAAAAAGTTAACTTTTTTTTACTTTGTCCTCCTATGGGACATTAACTTTTATTACTCTGATCACTGATGCAATGCATTGCCATGCACAAGCATGACAATATGTTACATCTGTTTTTAGGGCACTGACAGAATGCCTTTTAGGCTATGGTATTGGCATAGTCTAACAGGCCACAGTAGCTAGGTAACCCATAGGTTATCATTTGATCTCCAGTTGCCACGGCAAAGATTGAGACCCCGTCATCACATTGCTTTTGTCCCGATAGAGTGATGAAGGGAGCCCCTTACCTCTCCCAGTCTCCTTAATGCTGCGTTTACTATTGATCATGGCATTTAGGAAGTTAAAGACCCATTGGTGGTGCGGGCACCAACCCTGGCTGTGACAGCTGTAGCTCGGGCTCTCATCGACAATCGGAATTGAAAAATTCCAGAGTTATTACCTTATAAAGTGACACTAGTTAGCATTTACAAAAATTGGCCTGGTCAAGAAGGTGAAAACAGTGTCGGGGGTGAAGGGACTAAGGGTATAGGCATTCAAAGTTTGAAAATAGCACATTTTTTGAAATTTTCATCCAATTTCTAATGATTTTTTTAGAAATAAACAAAAAACATATGAAGCTAACTTTATCACTAACATAAAGTACAACATGTCATGAAAAAATATTCTCAGGATGTGTTAAAACATTTCAGCCTTATTACCCCAGTACGTGATGCGTGAAATTTGTAAAAATTTGTTTGGACACTAAGGGGTTATAAGTCAGCGTGCCATTGCAGAAAATAAATAATTCTAAAATCTAAAGGCCGCTTTACACGCTACGACATCGCTAAAGCGATCTCGTTGGGGTCACGGAATTTGTGACACATCCAGTCGCTTTAGCGATGTTGTTGCGTGTGACACCTATGAGCGATTTTGCATCGTCGCAAAAACGTGCAAAATCGCTCATCGGTGACATGGGGGTCCAGTCTCGAATATCGTTGCTGCTGCAGTAACGATGTAGTTCGTCGTTCTTGCGGCAGCACAAATCGCTCCGTGTGACACCGCAGGAAAGAGAACCCTCTCCTTACCTGCGTCCCACCCGCAATGAGGAAGTAAGGAGGTGGGCAGGATGTTACGTCCCCCTCATCTCCGCCCCTCCGCTTCTATTGGGCGGCCGCTTAGTGACGTCGCTGGGATGCCGCACGGACCTCCCCCTAAGAAAGGAGGCGGTTCGCCGGTCACAGAGACGTCGCTAGGCAGGTACGTAGTGTGACGAGTCTGGGCGATGTTGTGCGCCACGGGCAGCGATTTGCCCGTGTCACACAACCGATGGGGGTGGGTACCCACGCTAGCGATATCGGTACCGATATTGCAGCGTGTAAAGCGGCCTTAAGGCTATGTGCCCACGGGAAATTAAACCTGTGGATTTATCTGCGGAAAATCCGTGGATTTTCTGGATTTTCCAGATAAATCCACAGGTTTCAGCATGCACAGACACTCCCCATGTTATCCTATCGGACACGGGGAGTGCTGTGTACATGCTGCGGATATGTGCGGCTGCTGAACATGCTACGGATGTCCGCAGCCGCACGTAACTGCATGTCAATTATTTATGCGGAATTATCTGCGAAAATCCTGGCCCTACCCTATTGATATAGAGGCCGGGACTTCTGCAGGTAAGCCGTATGAATGCCCGCAGGTTTACTGCAGATATTTTGCTGTAATACCGCGCTAAAAATAGCTGCAGATTCCAGCGAGCAGCTGCGGGAAACCTGCGGATGTACCTGCGGATATATCCGCATGTACAAACACCCGTGGGCACGTAGCCTAAAGGCTACTTTACATGCTTCAATCTCGCTAGCGATATTGCTAGCGAGCATACCCGACCCCGTCGTTTGTGCGTCATGGGCAAATCGCTGCCCGTGGCGCACAATATCATTAGGCCAAGTCACACATACTTGCCTTCCCTGCGACGTCGCTGTGGCCGGTGAACAGCCTCCTTTCTAAGGGGGTGGTTTGTGCAACGTCACAGCGACGTCACACGGCAGGCGGCCAATAGAAGCGGAGGGGCGGAGAGCAGCCGAAGGACGCAGGTAAGCTGTTCGTCGTTCCTGGGGGGTCACATGTAGCGATGTGTGCTGCCTCAGGAACGACGGACAACCTGCGTGCAAAAGCAGCAACGATAATCGGGAATAGAACGACCGGACAACGATCAACAATAAGGTGAGTATTTTTGATCGTTAGCGGTCACTCGTACGTGTCACACACAACGATGTCGCTAACGAGGCCGGATGTGCGTCACGATTTCCGGGACCCCAACGACATCTCGTTAGCGATGTTGCAGCATGTAAAGCGGCCTTAAGAGTCCGTTTTCTATTACATCAATAATATAATATCTTTCTTGAGAGCTTCCATAGTATTTTTTTTTTTGGGTTAATCTTCCCTATTGGCAGCAGAATTATCCCGGGTCACAATAAATCAGGGAGACTCAGCGGGGATCAATAGTTTATGCACAATGTTGACTGCAGAATGAAACCAATTATGAAGATTCATTTTTCAGGTATGAATTAAAAAGATGAAACCACAACAGAGATAGAGATAAAAATGTCAGTTCTGTGTCCTCCGCAAATCTCTTTTTAAATATTTCGCCTCCCCTGCAGGGGAATACTCTGATGCAATTTTAATAATATCTTGCAGAGTGTCGGTTTCTTTTCATTTTGCAAGAAACAAAGTGTAATATAAATGCCTGACCCCCTACAATGTTTTTCTTATTGCTTCAATCAGGGAGGTCCCATGGAAGGCAAAGCTGCTGATATACCCTTTAATCAAATTATCATAAAGCTTATACATTACAGAAAAGACTGCAATTAGGCGAATTGTTATGCAAGCAAATTAAATCCAAAAAATTGAGAATTTTTTTTGCTTAAACTTTACCTCTCATTTTAATAGGCGACCAACAATCTGTTCGAAGTTAAATAGAGCTCTCCAGTGCTTTTGGCCAAAGCATATGTAAGTAAGTAGGTGTCATGCACGGACTTGGGGAAAGTCTGGCACAGGGCGAGACATGCAACAAACAGGGGTTTCACCACGACAAACAAGGGGGCACTTTAACAATGGTGGGCCCTAGCGATAGTGAGAGGGAAGATGGACACCTCTTCTACTTACCTACAACTGCACTTGTGAAGCCCCACGGGTGTTGTGTCGGTGTCGGTGCGTTACCTTCAGGGACTCCACGTTGCTGGATCTCCGTCACTGGTAGGAAATCTTCTGTTTTTGATCGTGACGCCACTCTCAGTATTGCGGCCAGTAGGGACCGCCACTGCAGGTTGAGGGTCGCCTGGGGCTGATGGTGTGTGCAGTTAGATGTAGTAGCCTCCTGAGAGTGAGGCAAGCCCCAGGGCCCTGTGTAGGTTTGTAGTACCACAAGTCGCAGAATGACCACACAGGCAGGATGTCTTTCAGGGTTTTTACTCACATTAGATGGCAGGGTGAGTAGCCCGGGCGTAGCTGAGATGAACCAGATGGGAACCAGGTGTCCTTCAGGCTGACTTTATGAGGGTGACTACTGACTCGCCTTCCTTAGCCCTTGGTGGTTTGGGGTGACCCCGACTTTGAGTCCCTATGGGGGTCACCCAGGGAAGATGCTCCAAGCCTCTCTCCCCTTCTTGTGTGCCGTGTGCTTGTTCCCCGGACCAGGCCACTCCAGCCTCTTGCCTCCTATGACCTATGGGCCCTCACTGCGGTTACGTGGCTGCGGCTTTTGTAGTGTTGTGGTGTGGGCTGTAAGAGCCCCACACCGGCAGGTTTAGCAGGGAAAGGTGAATCTATCCTCGCTTCGGGATCTGCCGCCCGGTTGGGCCTGGTGCTCTCTAGAAGTCTCCTTACTTCCCACTCCGTGCACTCTCTAGCTGAAGCTGGCTTTCAGGCAGCACTTCTAGTTGACCGTTCTCCCCCGTCTGTAGCCACTGCGCGGGCGCTGTTAGACAGCATCAGCCCCACAGGTCTGCTCCTCACTGAGCCCTCTGGAGTTCTGCTCTAACCGACTCACTGGTGGGTTTTTCCATCTCTGCTCTTTCTGCTGACATCTCCTCAGTCCGAGCTCCAAGCTCTAACTAACTCCTCCTATCTCTCTTTCCTTCCCCACTTGTGTCTGCCTACGCCACCTAGCAACCAGACTCTCTTACCACACCCCTTGAGAGGAGATGGAAGCTCTCACCCCCTCCACTATTCCAGTGAAGGCGTAGGCTCTGCCCCCTCCTGGGTTCCCCAGGGGTCCTCTCTTAGGTACATGTGTGAGGCCTGATCACTATGCGCCTGTGTTCCACACCCCAGTCAGCCATCTGGATTACCTGTATTGTACTGTCCCCAGCATGGGTGCAGTACTCAGTGGTGCCTGACCAGGTCAGGGGCGCCACATTCCCCCTTAGTTATCACCAGCACGTCCTCGGGCTGCAAGACAACATTTTAAAATGCATAAAACATTAAAACATGTAAAACATTTTTAAAAGCACCAGGTATCAGACATCACCTCCCTCCACCCACAAGTCCGTTAACCCACCCAAAACCCTCTCAGGAGGCAGGTCACCGGTCCTGTTGGTAACCAGGTCTGGGCCATCCGTTTCTCCAGACCTTTCCTCCAATCTTCCTCTCCCGTTGGCCGCGACTTCAGCCACTTCTGGCAGGATGTAGAGGCGGCTTTCATGGGCTGGTGGTTTCAGGGTATACCTGGCCTGGTGGATCCGCGCCGTCAGCCTCTTCTGGCAGGATGCAGAGGCGGCCTCCACAGTTGGTGCTGACCAGGTACCCTCTTTGTGGTGGTGAGCCAAGGCCCCATAAACAGGCGTGCTCTCTGGTCGCAGGTGAGCCAAGGCCCTTTTCTACGGACGGGCCCACCTGGTTGCAGACGAGCCAAGCCCCTAAACAGGCTGGCCCTGGTGGTGGTGCCACTGGTGTAACTATTTACACTGCGAGAGTTTGTGGCTATAGCAAGTTCATAGCCTTAAGTTTGTTTCTCACAATAGTTTTTGTGGGCACATGCTTAAACGTTGCAAAACAAAACTTTTCAAACTTTAACTGATCAAAACTTCTTTTCTGTACTTTACTTTACTCCTTTTTAGCAGGGCATGGGCACGTTGGGCACTGGCACCTGTGGCTTTCCTGCTCTTTGTCTCTTTCTTCATCTGTGGTTGCCTCATCTATAGGTTCTGTGTCTTTCCTTTCTTGGTCTGCATCTGATTCCTTTTCTGTATCTGTTTCTTTATCTCTGTCTTGTCTTTCTTGTCTTTCTTGTCTTTCTTGTCTTTCTTGTCTTTCTTGTCTTTCTTGTCTTTCTTGTCTTTCTTGTCTTGGACATGGTGCTACATCGAGCGCATACAATCCCCTTTCACCTTCATGCAGAGTGAACTGTACTGCTTCTCCAATTTTCAAATTTCTGCCGGAATGTCCTCTGGGCAGGTGGGCTTGGACATCTCTCCTGTTAACAAATACGCCCTCTTTTATTCCTTTCACTACAATGAAGCCGTATCCACTTTTCAGGTTGAAGTCCTCTACTATTCCTCTGTAAAGGGGTCCTCTAGCCTGGGCTTTGGACCTTCTTAGGCACCTTTTCTCCTCCAGATCTCTGGCTGTAACCTCTTTCTGTTCTGGGGACTGTGGTGTCGGAGGACGCTTTGATCTGCTGCGCCGTGTCTTGCGGGCTGGGTTCATGCCTGCAGGCTCCCAGGTGAGGTCTTTGGGCTGATCTTCGTCTGCTGACGGTGTCAAGTCTTCCTCCTCCCAGCGGGAATAGGGCAGCATCTCCGGCTCTGGGTAGGGGTCTGCTGCGGCTGGCGTCGGAGTTAGCCCTTCTGCTTCCTGGCCTCCTCTCCCCCTTAGTTCTTCCTGGCACTCCTCTGGTGGCAGGACTAGGGATGGACTTTCTTCTGCTGGCCCGGGCGGGGGACTCTCCGGCGCGGCTGCAGGGGTTGCCTGAATCTCCTCAGGGGTGCATGGGGGGCGCAGGTACAGATCCACCAACCACTGGGGAAACTTGGCCTCCATGTCAGCCCTCATCTGCCAGTATTCTTCCTCCAGCGTGGGCTTCCTATCAGAGACCTCCGTGGATTGGGGAGCGGTATCAGCTCTGGCCTTGCAGGCCGGGGTAAATGGTATGTCTCTTTTATCTTGGCGGGCCGCGCCCTGTATGGCGGCGGCCTGGTCTTGGCGGGCCGGGCAGGGCATCGCTGCGGCGGCCTGGTCTGTGCGGGCCGGGCAGGGCATCGCTGCGGCGGCCTGATCTGTGCGGGCCGGGCAGGGCATCGCTGCGGCGGCCTGATCTGTGCGGGCCGGGCAGGGCATCGCTGCGGCGGCCTGGTCTGTGCGGGCCGGGCAGGGCATCGCTGCGGTGGTCGGAGCTTGGCGGGCCGCACCCGGCGGGGCTGCGGCCTGGTTCAGCATATCACCTGCGGCGCGGACGAGCGTCGCTGCTGCGTTGGAGTCTTGGCGGGCTGGGTTCAGCAGGGTGGCAGCCTGGGTCAGCGTCACACCTGCAGCACGGATGAGCACTGCCGTGGTGGTCGGAGCCCTGCGGGACAGGCGGGGCATCGCTGCAGCGGCCTGGGCTTGGCGGGCTGCTTCTAGCGTGGCTGCGGCCTGGTCCAGCATCGCCGCGCCGGGCGCCTCTTCGGGGACCGCGGGCGTGGCTGCAGGGGTCGGGGCACTCGCGCTGGCCGGGGCATCACTTGACTCACCCACCGGTGGCAGCATCGGGGTCTGCGTCGTCGCCGCTCGGTCTGACATGCGTCGCGCGGCTCCCTCCTCGTAGGTCCGCACCGCCGCAGCCATCCCCAGGAACTCCGCGTACTCTTCTCTGACCTGCTCTATGACCCGGGTCTCCAGTCGATCACAGAACTGGGCCAGCTCCCGATACCACCAGGCAGCGGAGCCTGGTGCTGGGTTCCCGCTGTCAGACGCCATTCCTTCTGCGCCGTCTTCCGCACGATCTCCCAGCGGTGGCCTCGTCGCTGCCTCCTGTAGCAAGCTGTCCAGCTTCTGTTCTGCCTCTTTCAGCAGCTCCTCTCCCAGCAGCAGGCTTGTGGCTCCCCTTCTGCTCCGCCGTTTCTCGACGCTTCCACTCTCATAGCTGGCAAGGTCAGAACTCTGCAGGGGATCTCTGGGTAGCCACACCTCTTCGTGGGCGGTAACTTCTTCCAGCGCGGGCTGCTGTTGTTTTTCAGCGCGCTTTTCATGGTGGCAATATGGCGGCGCTTCCAATTTTTCAAGCGGACCGCCCAGGCACATGGTCACCTGTCTGAACAGGTCTAGTCCTTATCCTGTTCGTGACGCCAGATGTGAAGCCCCACGGGTGTTGTGTCGGTGTCGGTGCGTTACCTTCAGGGACTCCACGTTGCTGGATCTCCGTCACTGGTAGGAAATCTTCTGTTTTTGATCGTGACGCCACTCTCAGTATTGCGGCCAGTAGGGACCGCCACTGCAGGTTGAGGGTCGCCTGGGGCTGATGGTGTGTGCAGTTAGATGTAGTAGCCTCCTGAGAGTGAGGCAAGCCCCAGGGCCCTGTGTAGGTTTGTAGTACCACAAGTCGCAGAATGACCACACAGGCAGGATGTCTTTCAGGGTTTTTACTCACATTAGATGGCAGGGTGAGTAGCCCGGGCGTAGCTGAGATGAACCAGATGGGAACCAGGTGTCCTTCAGGCTGACTTTATGAGGGTGACTACTGACTCGCCTTCCTTAGCCCTTGGTGGTTTGGGGTGACCCCGACTTTGAGTCCCTATGGGGGTCACCCAGGGAAGATGCTCCAAGCCTCTCTCCCCTTCTTGTGTGCCGTGTGCTTGTTCCCCGGACCAGGCCACTCCAGCCTCTTGCCTCCTATGACCTATGGGCCCTCACTGCGGTTACGTGGCTGCGGCTTTTGTAGTGTTGTGGTGTGGGCTGTAAGAGCCCCACACCGGCAGGTTTAGCAGGGAAAGGTGAATCTATCCTCGCTTCGGGATCTGCCGCCCGGTTGGGCCTGGTGCTCTCTAGAAGTCTCCTTACTTCCCACTCCGTGCACTCTCTAGCTGAAGCTGGCTTTCAGGCAGCACTTCTAGTTGACCGTTCTCCCCCGTCTGTAGCCACTGCGCGGGCGCTGTTAGACAGCATCAGCCCCACAGGTCTGCTCCTCACTGAGCCCTCTGGAGTTCTGCTCTAACCGACTCACTGGTGGGTTTTTCCATCTCTGCTCTTTCTGCTGACATCTCCTCAGTCCGAGCTCCAAGCTCTAACTAACTCCTCCTATCTCTCTTTCCTTCCCCACTTGTGTCTGCCTACGCCACCTAGCAACCAGACTCTCTTACCACACCCCTTGAGAGGAGATGGAAGCTCTCACCCCCTCCACTATTCCAGTGAAGGCGTAGGCTCTGCCCCCTCCTGGGTTCCCCAGGGGTCCTCTCTTAGGTACATGTGTGAGGCCTGATCACTATGCGCCTGTGTTCCACACCCCAGTCAGCCATCTGGATTACCTGTATTGTACTGTCCCCAGCATGGGTGCAGTACTCAGTGGTGCCTGACCAGGTCAGGGGCGCCACACACTCCTAGCGAGTCCCTATACAGGTTTATCACCTGTCATTGAGCAGGACAATCAAAAAGACTGCTGGAACACCATTGCAAATATGAACAGGGTGCTAGCCAAAAACAAGCTATATAAAGTGAAAGCTGCACATCAAATTCAGACAAATATGAACAAGCATAACTGCTATATAATACATAAAGAATGAAAAATACAATTATCCATATGAACAATTGAAAAATTTGAAAAGTGACATTGGATAACTACTGAGGATTATTTGAAAAAAGAGATATTTAGCTAATGTATTGATCAATTCATTACTGCCCCATCACCACTTCACGGTAATCTCTTATTTATGGGGTCCCTCACCAAATGTTATCTCTCTCTATGCGGTTAGAACCAGCTTGTGTATGGGAAGCGAGGGATCTGGCTATATAGGAAATTGAACAAACATGGCTAAAGGGTGGGACTGGGTTCTCAGACAGAAAAAAGTTGCATAATATTAGGAGTCTGAGAACCCAGTTCTGCCCTTTAGCCATGTTTGTTCAATTTCCTATATAGATAGGTCCCTTGCTTCCCACACACAAGCAGGTTTCAATTGCACATAGAGGTAACATTTGGTTAGGTACCCATGCACACAAGCAGGTTTTAACCCCATAGAGAGGTAACATTTGGTAAGGGACCCCATAAATAAAAGATTACCACGAAGTGGTTATGGGGCAGTAATGAATTGATCAATACATTAGTTAAATATCTCTTTTTTTCAAATAATCCTCAGCAGTTATGCAATGTCACATTTCAATTTTTCATATGGATAATTGTATTTTTCATTCCTTATGTATTACAAAGCAGTTATGCTTGTTTATATATTTCTCTGAATTTGGTGGGCAGCTTTTACTTTATATAGATTGTCACCGAGCAGGAACCTGAAGCTCTAAGTGACCCTGCAATAATCCTGGCTAGTGAGTGACAGGTAAGGGATGCTAGTCCCACTGCTGCACTAAAACACACAAGGGAAAGAAAGACAGAGGGAAACACACCAAAAGACTGCTACAGTCAGCACCAAGACTGCAGCCTATACAGTAACTTGAAGACAGGGCTGCATCAGCTCCTTCCACCTCCTGGCCAAGCATCCAAATGAGAGTGAATAACCGATACCCTCTACTGGGAGCAGAGGGTATATATAGGGACTGGGAGTGGTCCAAACTGGAAACACTTGTGAAGATAACGAGTATGCTTGCTGGCAAGGAATACTGACATTAACCCTCTCCTCCCCAAAGGAAAGAAAACTACATTAAAGTACAGGGGTGAGCATGACAAAGGCTTTCAAGCCCTGAATCTGTCACAAGTCTGAAATGCAAAGAGATTGCAGTGACAGTAGGATTACAAAACTGAAGTTCAGATCCCAGAATATTTTCTGATGTATTTGGAGAAAGCAGATAGTAGGCTGAATTTTCAGATTTTTATCAATGAGGGATAATTAGAAAAAAAAAAATTGCAATTAAGGTTAATGTTTTGCACAGTTGTTTTACTAGTCCAATTTGACAACTGTATACACCACAACAATACTGCTGCCTCTTGCCTCATGATCTTTTCTTGGCATATAATTACGAAGCAAAGTAGCTTTTTAGAGTTCTGGAATGTTTGTTAAAGGGCTATAGAATTTAAACCAAAAAAATAATATTTTTGAAAATTTTTATTGTTGCATAATTGTTTTAGTAGCCCAATTTCACAACCGTTAGCTCCGCAACAATACAGATCCATGCTGTCGGATATTCCTTTTCTTGAGTGTAACTACAGAGAAATATAGGGGTTTTTTAGGGTTTCATAATTTTTTTCAAGGTAAAAGAAGCGTAAAATTGAAAAAAAAAAAAATACAAAAAAAAAAAATACAATTTGGCAACAATACATCCCGCAACTACACTGTGGGCTTTTTTCTGCATTTTGACGCTGTCTCCTTTGTTGTAATGGTCTTTTTGGGTAAGGGAAATCAACCAGTTTAACACAACATTTTCGTAGAAATTATGACATTAAAACAAGACATATAAATGCACAGATCTATTTTGGAACAAGATTAATACAAATTGGAGACATATGCACGCCATACATGTTACAGGTTGACACGTCTTACATTAGCCTTTTGGGGCTCTGATGTGTCCCCTAACTACAGTGAAGGAAATAAGTATTTGATCCCTTGTTGATTTTGTCAGTTTGCCCTCTGACAAAGACATGAACAGTCTATAATTTTAAGGGTAGGTTAATTTTAACAGTGAGAGATAGAATATCCCATGTGTTACTGTATATAGCTATACTGTACTGTTGCTGCAATGTGTACCCTCTATAGTACTGATATTTTAATAACTTGTTGACAAGCCATTTTTTTCTTTACCTTGAAAACAACAAACCTGTTCCTGTTCCTTAAAGGGGTGGTTCACCCGTATTTATTACTGGCCACATCAATATTATCTTGAGAAACAAGGTTTCTCTCAAATACTTTGTGTTGCCAATAGTGCCTGTGAGCGGCGCTATTGCTGTCTGCTCATCCCCTTTGCGTGACCCGTGGGCTCCGTGACCTCTGATGTCCGGTGATGTCACATCAACTAAGGTGGGCCACAGTCTTCCTGAGTGACTGGGCAGTGGGCAGCATTTCACAGATCATCTCAGCCCAGTGTCGCTCCTGCTTGCAGGGATCTGCAGTGAAGAAGAGAGCACACACGATGCTGGGCTGTGACGAGTGGTGAAACGCCACCCACAGCCCCTTCCACTCAGGAAGACTGCAGTGTGCCTCAGTTGACGTGACATCAGAGGTCACGGAGCTTGAGGGATGACGTGAAGGGGGTGAGTGGACCGCAATAGCGCTGCTCACAGGCACTATTGAAAACACAAGGTATTTGAAAGAAACCTTGTTTCTCAACATAATATCAATATGGTCAGTAATAAAAATGGGTGAACCACCTCTTTAAATAAAAAGATAATTTTTGGAGGGTTTGACATATAGCTATTTAAAGTGCTTAGTTATTTTGAGAATAGCAAACTTGTTGAAGATCCTAAAAAAGGGATCATTTTTTCAGTTGACTCCTAGTTGAAAAGTCCGAACTTCCCTTTCAAAACAGTACACCTAAATAAAGGGATAATTTTTAGATGGCTTGCGAAACGTTATCGCCTCTTCATTTAGCAGAGAATAAAGCTCTTGATACTCTCCAAACAAGCTTACTTTTTCACTAGTTATTCTGAAAAAGCCACTGTTTTTTCTAGTTGCACCATTTGTGGATAACAACAGTAAGCCAGACATCTGCTCCAAAAAGGGATACTTTTTGGACCATTTTTACCATTCAATAAGTCTAAAAATTATCATTGCAATTAGTTTTTAAACAAACTAAACTGTTGGTTATTACCAGTAACCATTCTTTTATCTACAGATGGCTTTATTTTCCTTATAAAGAGTTAAAAAAGGGTTTCATAAAGTTCTAGAGTGTTTTTTTTGGATAACAAGAGACTTGGCAGCATTGAGATTCAAGGTGAATTAAATCATTTAAAAAAAAAAAAAACTCATAGAATTCGGCAAATTTGAATGTAAAAATATTTATTCCTTTCTAATTATTTCTATTACTGTTGCTATGATGGCGATTTAATTTTTGTTACATTTTGCACACTTGTACAGGATTTATTTTTGCTTGCGCTTACTTGAATTATATTTCGCCTTACGGTAGATAAAAATGCTTTTCTGCCTCGATTCTGTAATTAAAATTCTGATGAGTTCATAATCCTTCTTGCTGTAGTCTAATATGCTTTCATATCACATTAACGTCACATTTGGGATATCAGGCCCACAATAGAATCGCCGCCTTGTGTGGAGCGGCACAGTTGTCCTCTATAATTCTTTATGCTCTGTAATATATCGCATTAAGCAATGTGTAGTGCTGACAAATAATTCCTGTCATAAAGGTTTTACAATATAATTGGATTTCTGACTTGTACACAGCAATATAAAGTTGGTGTTCCTATCGGGTCAATTACCGTAGGCTCATTTGAAGTTGCATGGTGGAATGTCTTAAGTTGCATGGTGCGAAAAAGTGGAGTAAATTAAAAATCCCCAGTAGCGATTTTTATGTATCTTTATTAATAATGATTATAATGTATTAGGTTATAGTCACTGCTTCTTTACAAAATGAAGACGTTGGAAAATAAATGAGTGTGGTAGTACAATGACTTCTATGAATAAAAGATTATGCAGATGACTGCTCCATAAAGATCAGTCTGCTTCTGTGCCATTGATACGAGTGGAGCCCATTATTCATTGCCTGGCCTACATAATGTGTCTTGATATGGCTCAAAGCCTTAAATAAATATGTTTATTAGTAAAATTCTAAATGATAGGATGACAATGGAGGAAATGTACAATATAGAAGTTTGTGTTGTCCATTTTGGACATTCCGCTACTTAAAAGGGGCTGTCCCATTATTTGGTGCTGAAATGTCTGCACCTGACTTCAGGACTAAATTTGTACCTCCTGGAAGAAAACTGCATTGAAATGGCGTCAAAACTGGTTTCAGCTTTTTTTTGCCAAGAGATGCAGATTTGGTGCTGAAATTTTTACACCATATTCCTGCACCCAATCTACAACTGGAAAAAAATTGCAGCACTACCGCATCAAACTGCATGTGGTAGTGAAGCGTGCTTTTTTTGCCAGGAGCTGTAGATTAGATTAGGTGTAGATTAGGTGCAGGAATATAATGTAGAAATTTCAGCATTAAATCTGCATCTCTCTGCCAGGAAATGCAGGTCTGTGAACTCAGTGAGAGTTCATCGAGGTCCCCTGAGGTGAGTTTACCTGCGGTCATAGCTGCGGTACTGTGGCAACCTTCAACTGTGGCCACAACTAACCTGAGTGACGTCACCGCTGATCACTGAGGCTCAGTCTCTGCCTGAAGTTAAAGTGGGCGATAATGTTCTATGGCTACTCGCTGTCAGTTCAGATGTAGCAGAGCTGGAATCATTGTGGAACCTCGTGTGGATTACGTCGGACCTAGGTCTTTTGGGGGTTAATAAAGTGGTGAAACAGGGTGGGTTTTTGTATTTTATTTCTAATAAAGGATTTTATCGGTGTTTGTGTTTATTTACTTTTACTTACAGATTAGTAATGGGGGGTCTCATAGACACCTCCCTTTACTTATCAAGGGTTTTGTAGCAGCTGTGAGCTGACATTAACCCCTTATTAGGCCGATTGCCACTGCACCAAGGCAATAAGGAAGAGCTAGGTAAAGTGCCAAGACTGTCTCATTTAATGGATTCAACTATTTTGTGAACCTGTAGACTGCTATTTTTAGGCTTGGTGGCCCAATAACCCTTGGTCACCACAGCCTAAGACCACCAGCCCCCAGCTGTCAGGCTTTATCTTGGCTGGGGGTGAAAGTTGGGGGTGACTGTACGTAATTTTTTTTAAAATTATTTAGATAAAAAAAGACACATGCAGCTCCTCCTATTTTGACACACAGCCAAGATAAGTGCATGGCAGTGGGCTGCAGCCTGTAGCTATGGGCTTTATCTGTGCTGATATTAATAGATGAGGGGATCCTACAACAGTTTTATTTGTTTATTTTATACCACAATAGACCCGCAGACAGAGTATGTGATTCAAACCAATCACAGATCTTGTCTGGGGGTAGGGTATGACTGCAGCCAATTAGAGATGCCGGTGGGCGGGGAAAGCAGTGAATATGGATGAGGGATAATCAGCGGCCCTGGAAGTACAGCCCGCGGGAGCAGTTACAGCTGTGAGAGCAGTTACAGCTGCGGGAGCAGTTACAGCTGCAGCAGAGACTCGGTAATTATGTCATGCTTTGTTTTCTTTCTTTTACTGACCTGCTAGGCTATTTGCGCACTGAGCATTTTTCACGTCATTTTTGCGCATTTTGTGGGTGCGTTTTTGGGCTCAAAACTGTATGACTTTGCTTGCCCAGCAAAGTCTGAGTTTTCATTTTTGCTGTCCGCACACAACTTTTTATTTGGCTGCGTTGTTGAGCTAAAAACAAAAATGCTTTTTTTCTTCTAAAAACGCACAAAAACGCTACATCAAAAAAACGCTGTGTGCGCACATAGCCCTACACCATTTTACAGTACATAAGTTTGTCCAAACATTGAATTCAATGGGCTCGGTATGTTCGCCGAACTGTTTGCCAAACCTTTTAAAGATTTTGGAACTGAACTTTGAAAGGTTTTGTCACAGTGAACGGTAAGTTATCCCATATCCTATGGACTCTTTTTTTTATACTGGTTATAACTAGGGATGATTGAGTACCTCAAATATTCGGCTTTGCGAATATCCAACAAATATGTCGCCGCTATGCGAATATTGGATGAGCAATGTAAGTCTATGGGAAGCCCAAATAGTACCGAATAGTTGTTATTTGGGTTTCCCATAGACTTACATTGCGCATCGAATATTTGCGAATAGCGGTGACCTATTCGGCAAATATTTGCAAAGCCGAATATTTGAGGTGTTCGATCATCCCTGGTTATAACCCTTTATTTTAATTAGTTTACATCCTTTTGGGAAATAAAGCAAAACCTATCTAAACATCCACCTCGTAATATGACTCCTGAATTGAGTCCAAACAGTCTTGCTATGATATATTTCTAGTTTTATCATATATGGTATTATTCATAGTAAACATATTTTTTGAGAAGACCATCCCGCCTAGAAGATCCCTTTTTAATTCCATTTTTAATGGTCATCTCATAGTTTGTCATCCTTCTATTGCATTTTTTTGTCACTTTTTTGTCTTGTGGTATTTGTTGCCATTTTTTGTACCAAATTATTCAAAATGGCACACAATGTATTTTATGCAAAGTCAAAAATGGTCTTTAATTTTGTCTTAAACCTTTTCTGGTGCATTTTTGCAACATTTTAATGAAAAAAAATTATAAGAGTGGAGTCAAAAATATCTGGCGTATAAAAAAATATCACTACTCGATGGGATTAGGGTACATTTGTGACAAATTTTGACAAGTTGCAAATGATGAATCAAGTAAAAACATCTGGTAACCCTAAATTCCGCCACCCCCAAAACACAAAAAAAAACCAGATGAATAAAATAAATAATATAAAAATAAATAAAATGAATAAAACAGATAAAATAGACTTCAAAAAGGCAAACATTTAAAAAATATATATTACATAAACAAAAAATTGTGGAAAACACCAAAAAATAGACAAAAAAGTAGGCAAATGCAATACTAAAATGGGTCCTGTATTTCTGCTGGCCAAGCTTTTCATTTTTATTTACTTTTATGAGATCTGCAAGGCTGAGTAATATGATTGTGTGCATTAGAATACACATGAAAAAATGTATGAAATTTGTAATTTGCTTTCCCAGTATCGATTCATAGGTGACATAAAAGATGTCTATTTTCATTGCAGAAAAAAATAAAAACATTTCTAAAATTTAAATTTTTTGAGGAAAATAAATCTGTAACTTCTACATAGAGTATGAATGCAAAATATCTTTATAGCTTTTACTGTTATTTTAATTCTTCACTGATATTGGCAATATTTCTGCCAAAAAAAGAAAGGACACTAAAGAAAATGTCTTAAAAAATGGTGACATTTGAGTACAGATTTTTTGGTGCATTTGTATGTTGTCTAAAAGACATGTTTAATGTAACAGCACTCCACGTGGTTAGGAGGGGTATTGCAATTACTAAAATTTTCATTAAGTATAATCCAAAATTAGTAATCCCTTTACGCACTAACTTTGGAATGTAATAGGAATATCCTTGTTGATGCCTGTTGCCTTCACTGCATTTTTTACGCACAAATGTAATTTAATATCTTTTAATTCACATGTTATATAGGTGTTGCCTTATAAACGTCCTTCATTTATACATTTTATGTCCAAGAAGACAAACAGCCGCTTACACGATTACAAGGAACAGCTTTCAATCTTTGTCCTTTAGATATACATGGTCATAGAAGTTACGGCCTTGATCTTTCACCCAGCGACTTGCTTAACTGGAACATAATCAAACCATCTGTGCTTTTTACCAAAGCCGTCAGATGATCAGCTAATGGCTTATTTCAGACTTTGTAGCCCCCGCCAAGTTGATTACGTTGTTTTTGAGGCTCTTATTAACAGCTGAGCTCTCGTCTTCCATTAAACGCCAGGTCGGGGGCAAGACTCGAAAACTGGCGGCGTATCTATTTAAAGTTAATGGGTTTTGGCCATTGTACATTTCATGTTGGACAAGACCTGGATTAGAAATTCAGTTAATTTTTAAAGTCAGTTTGTATATTATTACTATAGTTCATAGATTTGGAAATTATATATATATTTTTAGCCACTCATCAGTTGTGAACTCCACAAATGTATGAATATTTTCTATGTCTGTTGTGAATAAATTTAATGTAAAAATATATGAACATTTATTAATGAGAAGTGATGGGTGAACCCAAACTGTAAAGTTCGGGAGTTCGGGGTCTGGACCAGACACCTAGTGTCCGTACATGGAGCCCGAACACAGACTTCTCAAGGAAGTCCATGTTACTGTTGAGGTTCGGCCACCTGAATACAGATAAAAAAAAAGTTAAAAGGAAGCAAATTGGGGATTAGAGCAGTACATTATATCTACTTAATCTCCAATGTGAGATGGAAATTTGGTACAGAAATGTCTGCAACATAATAGTCAACATGTGCACATTGCCTAATCTGGTAATCCCGCATTGACTTCACCTGAGGTGAGGTCACTGAGTTGAATAAGTTAATCAGAGATCAGTTCTCCTGAGGTCACAGCTGACGTACCATGGGAACACCAGCTGTAATGTGAGGTGAACTCAGTGACATCACCACTCACAGCTGTGGCTCTGTTAGTGTGTCCCTGATGCTACAGTGAATGGTCACGTTTTCTAATGTGACCGAGCAATACGATCCCAGATGTTGCAGGGCTGGAATCATTGTAGGATGTAATTTCTGTGGATTACTTCAGACCTGCAGGGGTGTTTTTGGGATTAATAAATTGGAGAAAGAGGATTTTTAAAAAAAAAATAAAAAAAATTCTTTGTGTTCTGTGTTTATTTATTTTGACTTACAGAGTTAGTAATGGGGGTCTCATAGATCCCTTCCCGTTACTAAACTCAGGATTGATCACAGCTGTGATTTTTTGAGAAATTACAGCTCTCGTTAACCCCTTATATTACCCTGATTGCCACCACACCAGGGCAATTAGGATGAGCCATGTAATGTGCCGAAATTGGCGTATCTAATGGATGCAACATTTCTGGGGCAGCTGCAGGCTGCTATTTTTTGGCTTGGGGGGGCAGTAACCATGTATTTTTCCAGCCTGAAAATACTAGGCCTTTATGTTTCTAAATTGTAATTCTTTTCTATAGTACTTACAAGAAAAGACAGACTATAATCACTGAGACAAGAAGTAATGTCATTTGCTTAACACCACTAGACAGGAAACCCATCATTTTGAGTAGAAGGTGGCGTCGAACTGGAAAGTAACTACAATCACCCAACATGGCATGTTGTATCTGATACAGTAAAGGAGTTCACTAGTGAGACAGGAATGTGATGAACGGCACTCCAGGCTTCAAACTTTCCGGGTGCACCCCCATAAGTGGATTGTTGGCCCATTGACACCCAATGCACAGAAAAGAAGGGAAGGAAGCATTCCAATGAGAGTAAAAAAATACAATATTCTTGACAACATCTTGTCCTTGAGAAAGTCATAAGATGTAGCCGAAATGTTGCGTTGCTTTGGATTGCAACACAATGGTTTTTCACCAATGTCAGAGTGCTGCATTCCCTTCTTGTTTACCTTAAGGTGTTTGTCCACTACTTAACAACCCCTTACTAATAACTCTATAGGCCACTTTACGCGCAGCGACTTCGCTAGCGATGTTGCTGCCGATCGCACCCACCCCCTTCGTTTATGCATCACGGGCAAATCGTTTCTCGTGGCACACAATATCGCTAGTACCCGTCACATGGACTTACCTTCCCAGCGACGTCACTGTGGCCGGCGAACAGCCTCTTTTCTAAGGGGGCGGTTCGTGCGGCGTCACAGCGACGTCACACGGCAGGTGTCCAATAGAAGCGGAGGGTCGGCCGCATGAAAGACACGCCCACTTTGTTGCCAGAGCACGCAGGTACGTTGCTGTTCGTCGTTCCTGGGGTGTCACACGTAGCGATGTATGCTGCCTCAGGAATGACGAACAACCTGCGTCCAAAAGCAGCAACGACATTTGGGAAACGGATGACGAGTCAACAACGATTTGGTGAGTATTTTACATCGTAAGCGGTCGCTTGTACGTGTCACACTTAACGACGTCGCTAACGAGGCCGGATGTGCGTCACGAATTCCGTGACCCCAACGACATCTCGTTAACGATGTCGTTGCGTGTAAAGGAGGCTTTTGGCTATTAATAAGGGGTTGTCCAGTAGTGGGAAAGTTAAGTAATATTAAAATGATTTTTAGACTCTTCCTCCAGCGCAGACGAAGCCTGAAAAACTTGTCAATGACATTCTCTCTTTATCTGTAAACGCATCCTTTAATTATACATTATCTTAAGACATATTCTCCTTCCAGACTCTTCTTATTTTATTTTTTCCCTGTTTCAATTTCCACTAAATCTTTCTCCGGGTCATTTGGCGCTCTGCAGATATTTCATGCCTGATTTGAAGCGGCTTCCCTTAATTAATTCAGGACACCTGCAACCTGTAATTGATTTGGCTCTGACAATAATTTGCTGACATTCATCCAACTATGGTCGTATTTTGGATCTTGTCATTCCTCTCATTTTATACTTTAGAAATTCAGCTGTGTAGAAAAGGTCTTTTATCGCTAGCCTATTATTCCCGAAAGCCAAGACACAAATATGAAGACTAACAGCATATTTATTTCTAAAGGAATTACTATAATCACATATGTCGCTTGACTTGCCGTACACATTTCCGTACCTTTTTATGTCAGGAATCAATGCAAGTAATTTATGATTCTGGTTACCTTGCACTTATTTTATGCCTGCTAATGGAGTGTTTATTAGAACATATACATTTTGGTTGGTCATTAAAAATATATATAAAAAAATGGTAAAAGCAAAACACTAATATTACTTTACTTTAGCAGACCTTTGGTCACCTCAGTGCTGTATTGTTATTAGAGACGCTGAATTCTTGTTATTGCTATTTAATAATATATATGTATGTACACAGCTTATAAAGAACAAATTGGGAGCAAATTGGGCAATTTCTCAGGGCCCCAACACAAGTGCGTTAATAATATCAGTCCTGCATTATCAGCGCACTTTCTGATAACAGTATAGCAGGACCTTTGGTGACATCACTCCCATGTAATCACCGGTCATATACCCTCCGGGAGAAGAAATTAACAGGGGACAGGTTGATAAATCCTCTATAGTCTGTGCATGTATGTGAAAAGTAAAAGTAACATTCAATCAGAGCATTTTTTGATAACAGTACAGCAGGACCTTTGGTGACATCACTTTTATGTAATCACCGGTCATGTACCCTGCGGGAGTCGAGAAGAAATTAACAGGAGGGGACATGCTGCTAAAAAAATCATCTATAGTGTGTGCATGTATATGAAAAGTAACATTTCAATCAGAGCACTTTCCGATAACAATATAGCAGGACCTTTGGTGACATCACTCTCATGTGAGCAAAGGTCATGTACTCTGTTTGAATCTAGAAGAAATGAACAGGAGGGGACAGGCTGATAAATCTTTTATAGCATGTGCATGTATGTGAAAAGTAAAAGTAACATTTCAACCACTGCACTTTCCGATAACAGTATAGCAGGACCTTTGGTGACATCACTCTCATGTGACCAAAGGTCATGTAGCCTGCAGGAGTCAAGAAGAAATGAACAGGAGGAGACAGGCTGATAAATCTTTAGTGTGTGTGTGCCGCCCCTGTGTCAGCAGCCGAGCTGCTCGGATCCGGATCCTCGGTGGCTCGAGGGGCGTCCGGACCCGGAGGGAGGGTCTTGCATCCACTCAAATGAAGGGGGTATTTACAGGGGATTATATTTAGAGTTCGTGACACCACCCATGGTGTGTGGTAAGGTGGAGTACCACCGCTGCAGCTGGGAGTACCCGGTGGCAATGGAGTGGGCAGCCAGGTGTTTAACCCCTCCACGGGTAGGGGGAATGCCCCAGGACTCGGTGATGGGGATGTGCCGTTGGGGAGGTAAGGGTCACTTGCGCACTCACTCAGTCCAATGACGCTGACACCAACAACTTTAGTAAACCAAAGTTCTGGACACAACTGCCGCTGAGGGGGAGCACGTTTGGGTCCCGTTTCTGCTGGTGTTGTCAATTGATCTGTGACCTTTCCCTTGGCATCTTGTTTCTTTCTAGTTGGTCCCTGTAGCTTGAAACTAGTCGGGTCCTGCTCCCCAGTGTGGCTAACTGAGGGAGCTTGCTCTCAGGGTTCACGCTTGGGATTTCTTGGACTGTATGTTTGGAAAGTCCTATCCCTCTCGATGTGCTAGTACCCCGATTTTGGAGCAGGTGGAGAGCGGATCTTGAAGTCTCCGTTCTCGTCAGGCGAATTGTCAGGTTGCCTGAAGCTACTCCCTAACTAGGGTGCATGTACCCCGTCGTGCCATGGTTCCAGCCCGGTGGTGGTACAAGGCCGCCTGCTGTCCTCCACAACAATACCGTGCCCCTTGTCATGATCCCCTGCGACTAGCTCCTACCAGGACCACACCAACGTCTGCTACCTAGTACTTCTATTAAAAGGAAACTGGAGGAAAAACAGGTTTTTCACCGCGCTTGAAGACCACAGACATTGGTGTCAAACAGATGATTCTTTTTATTTCATTCCTACGCGTTTCGGAGACCCCAACTGTCTCCTTCTTCAGGGAAAAGAACTTCTTTTCCCTGAAGAAGGAGACAGTTGGGGTCTCCGAAACGCCTAGGAATGAAATAAAAAGAATCATCTGTTTGACACCAATGTCTGTGATCTTCAAGCGCGGCGAAAAACCTGTTTTTCCTCCAGTTTCCTTTTGATGTTCCACTTGTGCAACAGGGCTGCTGCTGGACCGCTTAGGCGCTCACTCTTTGCTGTTAAAGGAGTTGTGACTGGCACAACCCGATCAGGTGAGTGCACCACTTCTATATGATTTTGCCCAATATATCGGGTAAGACCCTATTGCGCCTTTTCTCTCCTATCTAGTTTTACCTAGTACTTCCAAGGAGCCCAGCTCCTGACCTCCTCTCACTTTCATCTCCAACACTACACTCTCCTTTCTCTGACTTTGACTCTCACAGACCGACTCTTGACACTCTTGACCTCCCCTTAACCAACCCCCCACGTGGGTGACCCTATTCCACTCAGGCTGTCTACTGGTGTGTCTGGTGGGTGTGGTGGAGAGTGTACCTAGGATTTTGATTAGCTCGTTTTGGCAACACCGATGGTTGGGGACCCGTAACCAAGGAGGAGGTGGATATTGCACAGAAGGGCAGATTGCACAATACCCTGTGACGACCTGATAGGCCAGGGGCGTCACATGTGCATGTGTGTGAAAAGTAACATTTCAATTACATATCTCACTGAATACAAGAACAATTTCCAAAATGTTTACAAAATTGAGTATCATAAAACATTTTTTTTAACCCATAATATGAAAGTAAGTGTAATAACATATTTTTTAGTACAAAATATTCAGTTTTACTCAAATTAGATGATGTAAACATGTATATCAAAAACTACAACATCTAATATTTTGTATGACCGCCATGATTTTTAAGGACAGAACCAAGTTTCCTCGGCCTGGAATGAAGAAGTTGGTGACGTATTGCAACATCTGCCTTTTACCAGTTTTCAAGAACCACCTCTTTTAGAACCTGGATGTTAGATGGAGAGTGATGATTGACAACTTGTCTCTTCAGAATCCCCCATAGGTATCCAATTGGGTTCAGATCAGGAGACACTCGGCCACTGAATCACTTTCACCCTATCTTTCTTCAGAAAAGCAGGAGTGGCATTATTGTGTGTGTTTTGGATCATTGTCATGTTGGAAGAGTGAAGGTCTATAAAGAGCACGGAGTGATGGGAGCATCTTCTCTTTCAATATAGAGGAGTACTGTGACAGGGAGACAAGAATATCACAGAGACCCCTAAGCTGACCCTAAGACTGGGGTCCTCATGCTGTCCCTTATCACAATGGTAGACCTGAAAATAGTCAAAGTCGAGCCTCCTTTGTCTACTATCCTGGCCCTGTTAACTCTGTCCCCACCACCCGGGAGACTGACCGGGACAGAGATTCCAAAAAAAAACCCAACACAGAGTGACAGACCAGGGTAAACAAAAACTCACACACACTAAAACCTGCGCCACGGAAACCAAAGGTGCACGTGTAAGGGTAACAATAGAAAGTGGGCAATAGGAGCAGCTTACTACAATCACAGCAGATAGCAACAGACATGAATAGCAGAAAATAGCAACAGACTCATCCTCTGCTCCTGGGCTAGCTCCAACTGAGTTGAATATCCAGCAACCTCTCCATTAAGCAGAGGGATTATATACAGGCCAGAAATGAGCAACTACAGACAGCCGAGAAGTCTGCTGCAGCACCAGAGAAGTAGTTAACCCAAAAGTGCCCATAGAAAAACAACATCATTTAAATGTGCATAGTCTAGATCAGGGGTCCCCAACTCCTGTCCTCAAGGGCCACCAACAGTGCATATTTTCAGGATTTCCTTAGCATTGCATGAGTGTTGGAATGATCACCTGTGCAGGTGATTAAATTATCACCTGTGCAATACTAAGGAGACCCTGAAAACATGCACTGTTGGTGGCCCTTGAGGACTAGAATTGGGGACCCCTGGTCTAGATGGTAATAGAGAACATTGATCCTGACCCTGTATACATGTAACAAGTACGTACATCTGTGAATTCATGATACCATCAATGAAATGCAGCTCCTCTACACCATTAGCTATCATGCAGCCCCACATTAAGGACACTGCCACCACCATGTTTCACTGTAGGGACCATGCATTTTTCGTTGAACTGTACACCTTTGCAATTCCACACAGTTTTGAAACCATCAGTTCTAAAAACATTTATTTTGGTCTCTTCACTCCAGAATGTAGAGTTCCATAAATCTTCATATTTTTTAGCATAGGCCCCAGCAAATTGTAGACAGGCTTTTTTGTGTATGGGCTTCAGGGGAGGCTACCTTTGTGGATGACACCCATGCATGCCATCTCTCTGCAGTGTATGCCATATTGTGTCACAGGAAACTCTTATCCCGCTTTGGCTTCCTACTTCTTTAACTGCTGTGAAATTGCATGTCGATTTTCTTCAACCCTTCTCATCAGAAGACACTGTTCTTTAGGTGTTGACTTTCATTGTTGAGCACGACTTCTCTGTGAGATGGTCGCAGTTCCATCTTTGTTACATATATATATATATATATATATATATATATATATGTGGCGCCCTGGACAAGCCAGGACGTCACAGGTGCTGCAACAACACACCCTACACCCCGGTTAGGAACACCTAAGTCAGACACAAATCCTTGTTGCCTCCCTCCAGGGGCTGATATCCACACCAGGTGGGGCGGAGCCAGGCGGTTGACTCCACCCACCGAGGAGTTCACAGTCCTGGAGGCGGGAAAAACAGTTGAGTAGAGAGTTGAGTTGAGAGTTGAGAAAGGAAGGAGGGAAGTGGTAGTAGAGGAGCAGACTGACCGTGTCCGGGTACGTGGCCCGGGCACCGGAGAGCAAGGTTGGCAGACGGTGGTGACCGTCTGCAGGAGAGGCCGATTGACGCACAACCGTAAGGACCGGGGATGGGCGGTGGCCCGCCGGTACCGGATCAGGGAGCGAAGAGAAGCCAGCACCATCCGGCAGGGCCTACAGACCCCGACCAGGCTAGGAGTCGCCGTCAAATCCGTCAGCGACGGGAACCTCCGGGGTTTCCCAGCAGTAAAGACCCGACTAAAGGCAACCGCTCAACCGTGAAGGGAAATACAGCTACCGCCACAGCTAGAGTTCCCAGGGCCAGCGCCTGCGGGCAAAAGGGGCTCCTCCGGCAAACATACCGCTGGGGAGCGGGTTACCGGTGGGAAGCCATCGGGGCCGAGAACATAACACCGGTGCAGGGAGAGACAGTTACCGCCAACCTACCGGGAGTGACCGTCGCAGCCGTCTGTGGGACTCGTCCATCCAGCCGTTTGTTTTACCAGAGACTCCGTGTACGTTACTGGCTGAGTAAGTACCACCGTGCCGTCTGGCACTGTGCTGCCCCGCGACCCTGCACCTGGCCAAGCCCCGCAATCCACCTTACCGACAACAACTCCGGGCCCTGGGACTACCAAAATCCCCCTACCCACGGAGGGGAGGAAAACATCCCAGCCGCTCCCGGGATCCCTGTACAGAGCAGCGGTGGTGCCCCAACCTCACCACACACCGTGGGTGGCGTCACAAACCGACATTCCAAACACCAACAAACCACCCCTTTCACTCACGGGCGAGGAGCGCCGCTCGAGTCCCCAGATCCGGCCCCCCGCTCGAGCCACCGAGCAGCAGCAGCAGCAGCGCCGGACCCGAGCGTGGTGAGCGCAGCCTCCTCCCCGCCCGCGATATATATATATATATATATATATATATATATATATTTATATAGTTTTCTGACTTATAAGTAAAGCTTTTCTAATCTTCTTGTAGCCTTCACATTTCTTTTGTAAAGAAATTATTTTATTTCTCAGGTCTTGTGACATTTCTCTTCAATGTGGTGCTATTGCTGACAGCATGAAATGGGAAGGGGTTTTCTTTAAGTGATTCCCTATTACAGTCACCTGTCTGATATGTAGTGAAGGCTTACTAGAGAGTGAATTCTTGTTAATTAGAATTTTGTAGTGTAAATTTTTTTCTTTGCTTTTAAAGCTTTTATTGGGTGTACTCATTTTTTCATGGTCTTGAAGTAATCGTTCAGAAAATTACTGTTTTGGGTGTGCAAAATACCAAATCTTGTTTGCAATCAGTGGCCCACATTTGTGGGAGTATTTTGTAGTATGGTATCCCACAGAAAATGTTAATTCTGAAAGGAAACTAATCGGTCTGTACTTATTGATGCTTTTTACTGTAGTATATATACATACACAAAACTGGCTAATTCAAGAGCAACCACCAGCTGTGACAAGGCATAGCTTTCTTTGATGAGACCCTTTAACCTAATATTTAAAAATATACCTCTCCTGGTCTAAAAGCTACAAATATTAAGGGCAGGTAGGATCCAGCACTGATTAAAAACAACCGTGGGCTGATTGGAGAAGTTTAGCTAAATCTATCTATCTATCTATCCCTCTATCTATCCATCTATCCCTCTATCTATCTATCTATCTATCTATCTATCTATCTATCTATCTATCTATCCCTCTATCTATCTATCTATCCCTCTATCTATCTATCTATCTATCTATCTATCTATCTATCTATCTATCCCTCTATCTATCTATCTATCTATCTATCCCTCTATCTATCTATCTATCTATCTATCTATCTATCTATCTATCCCTCTATCTATCTATCTATCTTTCTATCTATCTATCCCTCTATCTATCTATCCCTCTATATATCTCTCTATCTATCCATCCCTCTATCTATCTATCTATCTATCTATCCCTCTATCTATCTATCCCTCTATCTATCCCTCTATCTATCTATCTATCTATCTATCTATCTATCTATCTATCCCTCTATCTATCTATCTATCTATCCCTCTATCTATCCCTCTATCTATCTATCTATCTATCTATCTATCTATCCCTCTATCTATCTCTCTATCTATCCATCTATCCCTCTATCTATCTATCTATCTATCTATCTATCTATCTATGTATCCCTCTATCCCTCTATCTATCCCTCTATCTATCTATCTATCTATTTATCTATCCCTCTATCTATCCCTCTATATATCTCTCTATCTATTCATCTATCCCTCTATCTATCAATCCCTCTATCTATCTATCTATCTATCTATCTATCTATCTATCTATCCATCTATCTATCCCTCTATCTATCTATCTATCTATCTATCTATCCCTCTATCTATCCCTCTATCTATCTATCTATCCCTCTATCTATCTATCTATCTATTTATCTATCCCTCTATCTATCTATCTATCCCTCTATATATCTCTCTATCTATCCATCTATCCCTCTATCTATCTATCTATCTATCTATCTATCTATCTATCTATCTATCTATCTATATATCCCTCTATCTATCTCTCTATCTATCCATCTATCCCTCTATCTATCCCTCTATCTATCTATCTATCCCTCTATCTATCTATCTATTTATCTATCCCTCTATCTATCCATCTATCCCTCTATATATCTCTCTATCTATCATCTATCCCTCTATCTATCTCTCTATCTATCCATCTATCCCTCTATCTATCTAATCTATCCCTCTATCTATCTATCTATCCCTCTATCTATCTCTCTATCTATCCATCTATCCCTCTATCTATCTATCTATCCCTCTATCTATCTCTCTATCTATCCATCTATCCCTCTATCTATCTAATCTATCCCTCTATCTATCTATCTATCTATTATAAAATGTGATTCCTCTGTTAGTATGTTAGACAAGTGGCAGTCTCCTGTCCCTGCCTTGTCCGCAGTGGGATAAATTGATTCCTTCTCTAAGCTTGACAAAGCTTAGTTTTTGCTTACTGACATAATGAGGTCCTTCATTGTTTCTTTCTGCCCATTCTCCCTTTCTTTCTTGCTTCGTTTCTCTCTTCTATCATTCTTTACTGTTTTCCTTCTTTCCTTCCTTCCTTCCTTCCTTCCTTCCCTCTTTCCTTCCTTTACTTCCTTCCTTTACTTCCTTCCCTCCTTCCTCCCTTTCTTTCCTTTTTTCTTTCTTACTCTGTTCTTTCTTTCCTCTTTTCCTTCACTTTTTCTGTTTTTTCTTTCTTTCTTTTTTCCTCTTTTCCTTAATTCCTTCCATCCTTTCTTCTTTCCTACCTTTTCTACTCCCTTCCTTATTCTCTTCTAACTCCCTTCCGTCCTTCTTCTCTTTCTTACTTCCTCTCTTCCTTCATTCCTATCTTCCTTTCTTTCTTCCATCCCTCCTTCTCTCCTCTCTTCCTTCTTCTCTACCTTCTTTCCTCATTTCTTTCCATCCTCTTTTTCTATCTCTTTGTCCTTTTCCTTTCTTACCATCTTTCTTACTTCCTTCCTCCTTTCCTTCCTATCTTACATTCTTCCTATCTTCCCTCTTTCCCTCTTCTCTTCATTCTTTCCTCTCTTCATTCCATCCTCTTTTTTATCTCTTTCCTTTTCCTTTCTTCCCACCTCTTTCTTCCTTCCTTCCTATCTTTTTTCCTTCCTGTCTTGTCTCCTCCCCTCCTCTCTTCCTTCTTTCCTCTCTTCTTTCCATCCTCTTTTTCTATCTCTCTTTCCTTTTCCTTTTTTCCCACCTCTTTTGCTTCCTTCCTTTCTCCTTTCCTTTCTATCTTACATCCTTTCTTCCTATCCTCCCTCCTCTCTTCCTTCATATCATCTTTCTTTACTCTCTTCTTTCCATCCTCTTTTTCTCTCTCTTCCCTTTTTCTTTCTTACCTCCTTCCTTCCTACCTTTCTTGCTTCCTTCCTGTCCTCCCTGCTTCCCTCCACTTTTCCTTCGTCTTTTACTTCTTTCTCTCTTCTTTCCATCCTTTTTGTCTATCTCTCTTCCCTTGTCCTTTCTTCCCTCCTTCCTTCCTGTCTTTCTTCCTTCCTTCCTGTCTTCCCTGATTCTCTCCACCTTTCCTTCATCTCTTTCTTCTTCCTCTTTTCTTCCCATCCTCTTTTTCTACCTCTCTTCCCTTTTCCTTTCATCCCTCCTCTCTTCCTTCCTTCCTTCCCTCCTTCCTGTCCTCCCCCCTCTCTTCCTTCATATCATCTTTCTTTACTCTCTTCTTTCCATCCTCTTTTTCTGTCTCTCTTCCCTTTTCCTTTCTTCCCTTCTACCCTACTTCCTAGCTTTCTTGCTTCCTTCCTTTCCACCCTCCTTCCCTCCACTTTTCCTTCATCTCTTCTTTCTTTCTCTCTTCTTCCTCCTATATTTCTTCCTTCTTTCCTGTCCTCCCTCCTTCCCTTCACTTTTCCTTCGTCTCTTCCTCTCTTCTTCCTATCCTCTTTTTCTTCTCTTTTCTCTTTTCCTCTCTTCCGTTATTTTCTTCCTTACTTCCGTTATTTTCTTCCTTACTTGGCTTATCACTGTTGGGTATATTATTGTTGCAATGTATCCTGATAACTGCAAGGAAGTGGTTAAAGTAAGGGGTGCTTCACACATAGCGAGATCGCTATCGAAATCGCTGCTACGTCACGGTTTTGGTGACGCAACAGTGACCTCATTAGCGATCTCGCTGTGTGTGACACTGAGCAGCGATTTGTCCCCTGCTGTGAGATCGCTGCTCGTTACACACAGCCCTGGTTCGTTTTCTTCAAAGGCGCTCTCCCACTGTGACACACAGATCGCTGTGTGTGACAGCGAGAGAGCGACGAAATGAAGCGAGCAGGGAGCAGGAGCCGGCATCTGGCAGCTGCGGTAAGCTGTAACCAGGGTAAATATCGGGTAACCAGGGAAAGGGCTGCTTACCAGCCTCCACCGCTCTCGCTGCCAGTGCCGGCTCTCTGCTCTCTGCACATGTAGCTGCAGTACACATCGGGTTAATTAACCCGATGTGTACTGTATCTAGGAGAGCAGGGAGCCAGCGCTAAGCAGTGTGCGCGGCTCCCTGCTCTCTGCACATGTAGCGACGTTATGATCGCTGCTGCGTCGCTGTGTTTGACACCTAAGCAAGGTCGCTGTTACGTCACAGAAAATGGTGACGTAACAGCGACGTCGTTGTCACTGTCACTATGTGTGAACCCACCCTAAGGCATTGCTGTTTGGACACCTTCCCGTCTGCGGCTTACAAAAAGTCACAATGTAATGTTTATTTTTATACCATATAACAGCACATTATAGTGAGGGGCATGACTTAGGAACGTCTGACTGACGGCCCTAACTTGCCGTTCTGACCCAAACCAGTTATCCACCTTTCACCACTTTTACATTAAAATAAGACACAGACTGCGTGACATTGGATGTAAAGGCCACAGCAGCCTCGTTTATTAACACCAAAATAATCAATAACATTTTATTCATAAATATAGTAAATAACTCCATAAGCATAACCACCAGCAAAGGAGGGGGGGTAAGTGAAGAGCTCCTTTTGTCCATGATTGCAACACCAGCTCCACCATGTGCCCTCAGCCGCACCACACCGACTCGAGGACACCCAGCCGAGTGTTGCTCCACCATGTGCCCTCAGCCGCACCACACCGGCTCGAGGACACCCAGCACATTAACATGCCCTGCCGTGACCCAGCACAGCAGGGTCCCACGTTAACATGTCCCGCTGTGACCGAGCACAGCAGGGACCCACCAACCATACCATTGCACACCAGGGGTAACCCGCTCCTGCACTGGGTTCCCCCCCGCTCTTTGTGCAATCCACCAACTTCAAATACCCCCCTCCTTTCCGCCGACTGCTGCGACAAGGTCGATCCTCCTCGTCTCTCCATGACGATCGCCAGGAATCCAAAATAGGGCGGGTGGGCGGGACAATTCAAGACGTCTTCCAGGTAGTGAATGACCTCCCACCTCCTAATCCAACCCTGTATATACTCCCCTACACTAGCAACCCCTTGACCAATTACATGGCCCCACAGCCCTATAACTCCACCTCCCACTTTTCCCGCACAAAATACCCTGCACATTAACCCCTTGCTAACCCTCAGGCCTAGCATCCCTCCTCAGTCATGTTGCCCTCCCTTGAGCCCTTTCCGGGCAGGCGTCCGGGCTTTTCTTGACTTAGGAACGTCTGACTGACGGCCCTAACTTGCCGTTCTGACCCAAACCAGTTATCCACCTTTCACCACTTTTCCACTAAAATAAGACACAGACTGCGTGACATTGGATGTAAAAGCCACAGCAGCCTCGTTTATTAACACCAAAATAGTCAATAACATTTTATTCATAAATATAGTAAATAACTCCATAAGCATAACCACCAGCAAAGGAGGGGGGGTAAGTGAAGAGTTCCTTTTGTACATGATTGCAACACCAGCTCCACCATGTGCCCTCAGCCGCACCACACCGACTCGAGGACACCCAGCCGAGTGTTGCTCCACCATGTGCCCTCAGCCGCACCACACCGGCTCGAGGACACCCAGCACATTAACATGCCCTGCCGTGACCCAGCACAGCAGGGTCCCACGTTAACATGTCCCGCTGTGACCGAGCACAGCAGGGACCCACCAACCATACCATTGCACACCAGGGGTAACCCGCTCCTGCACTGGGTTCCCCCCCGCTCTTTGTGCAATCCACCGACTTCAAATACCCCCCTCCTTTCCGCCACAGCGAGCACGTATGACACCTTGTACGTGCGAGCCCCACCACCAAAACCCGACCCGAGCCGACTCCTCGGGTCGAGCAACCAATACTGCGGGACCAATGTCAATCGAGCAAAATGACCCCCCCAATAGACCTTACGATGCCAACCTGCACCAAACCGCCAATACAACAAGGTCAGCCGACCCAAGACCTGCAACTAGCCGACCACATCGTCCGATCCTATGTACCGCCTGCGCGACCAGTCCCCAACGAGCCACCAGAGCCGCCGTCCCCATCTCCACGGAATAGGGGGCAAGCTTGGCCTCGTTGAGACAGCTACACTGCAGGCGCCGCTGAAATTTACACATCCACTGATAATTAAACAAAGCCAACCATTATTGGTGTACCAGTACAACAAGGGCAGCCGCCCCAAGACCAGCAACTAGCCAACCACGCTGTCCGATCCTATGCACCGCCTGCGCGACCAGTCCCCAACGAGCCACCTGAGCCGCCGCCCCCATCTCCAAGGAATAAGGGGGCAAGCTCGGCCTCGTTGAGACAGCTACACTGCAGGCGCCTCCTAAAATCACATATCAGCTGGTAATTAAGCAAAGCCAACCCTTATAGTTGGAAACAAAACAACCTCCCCTGTTTCCCCAACCTCTGGCAGATCCTAAGACATACCAAATAATAAAACCACTAGACAGTCATGCCCCTGCGAACAACAACACGAGCACGCCACCCAGGCAGGAAGAAATGGCCCGGGGCAATCAGACCCGATGTCACGGATCAAGCACCCCGGATGCCCCCCCAGCGACCACGTCTCCTCCACCCACGTGCAGTACCAAAACGCTGCTGTTCCTGTAAACTGTGTATTATCACACCGATCCTGAAATTACCACCCAGTCCAATAGCCAAAACCATTCCACCCCAAAGACACAACAACACGGGACCAAAGACAGTCAAGCCGACCACCAGCCTGAAGAAAAGACCTTAACTATATACCACTGTGTAACGATACTCCCACCACCAGATGATTTCCCTAAGTCAGAATACACCCTTCTGACCACCGCATAATGCTCAAAGCCCCGTAAAAGGGGGGGGCACATGAGCACAGTTAATCATTGGTATCTCCGTGCGCTTTGAACCTGGGAGCACAACCCTACCGTTGCCACCCTCTCACCAAACGCCAACTGCACACCACGCCCAATCCCCGCTAAACTGCAGACTCAATACAACTCACAAAATGAGAGAACAGAAACTCCCACTCGACCCGTAGTCCAGGAAAACTCAGACACCATATTTCTCCGAAATTGCAGACAACCGTCAACGTTGCACCTACGAGTGTCTGGTGCCTGTCCGCCATTCAGCCCTCAAGCGCCGCAAAACAACCCCCATCGGGGCACCGCCCCAGACGATTACCACGTCCTTAAACCATAAGAGCCAGTGCACACCGCACTGGCTACCCCAGCCATCCAGCCCAACATTGCGGGAGGTGATGGCATAGTTGCGACCTACTCGCACACTACTTCAAATACCTCACCCGCAGCTGCGCCGCGCCACTGTGTACCCGTGATACCTGCCGGTCCCGACCACTACGTAAGACCAAAGGAACCGCCCGGCAATGCACTGCTGGGAGGGGCTGCACCACCACGTGACAGCCAGCGAAACCCACAACAGGCCCCACGATCTGTCTACATAACCAACAAATGTAACAACACCCGCCAGCAGCACTACCTGGCTGGAAACTCCCACAAGTCGCCAATAGGAGGCCCCCCCGACACCAATAAGCCACACACTGGATCACCCAACGCAAATGTCACTTATTCCTCGCACCGACACATTACCCGAGCCCCCAACCCTGGGGGCACCAGGAAGAAACACACCAAGACGAACCATATACCCATAAGGCAAAGCCAAGTCAGCTGTACCCGAAAGAAACACCCCAAACCCATCGTAAACGAGAACCACCTACTCTTATAATAAACTCCTGTGGAGCTACTATCAACCGCCATGACGAATGCCGCCCGATACGGACTGCCAACGTTAAGCCGGCAACCCTACTAAGAACCGCATACCAATCCGCGCGTATAAAACTTGTTAAAACTGCCCCTGTGCAGACACTGCCGGCAGACTCCCGTAATCTCCCCATGAACCCCCAAACGGCACGTGAACCCACGAATTCAAGAAGCCAAACTGGACCACAAAACAGTAACACGATATACACGGGAACCTGATAATGGCCCGTAACTTGACCTCAGACATAGGGCCCCACCTATACGAACCACACACATCGACTTATCACACACATTCTAACTCTGCAAATACACCCTGGGCATGAAGAAACAGCTTAACAAGCCCAGGTTGTCCCAGAAACAGAAAATAAGCACTCAACCATCCCGAATATTGGATAATCCCCCAACTATGGGACCGAACCCGAAACATAGACCACAATAACCAGACATTGCGCAACCATAAAACATCCAGCTCCACACAATATATGTACGAAAGATATCGGAAACAAACACTGAAAACCCGATTACAGGCAAAGGCAACAAAATCATGACTTTTTTTTTTTTTTTTTTTTTTTTTTTTAACATTAATCGCCTATTACTCCTGTTAATAGACGGCTAGCCTGGGCACCGCATACAGGTGACTGGCCAATTTCAAGACCCCCAGAAATGTGTCGTCCACCGCCGCAAGGAAGGACAGATATCCAAAAAAAAAAAAAACTGCTGTCCCAATCATCTCGACCTTAATATCTGGCCGCAACAAAACATGCCGCGCCCCAGTGGACCAGCAAAATACCCCCAGTACTCACACAACACCAGTTGGAGAACCGGGCTAGCCCAATGCCCATAAAACTTAAACACCCTTCTTAAAACGCAACCACCTTCCCCTTCACCTCTCAAATAGCACACACCCCATGCAACGCTCCAGAGTAAGACGCCGAATGAAAATGCGCCCCCACATGCCAGGCCACCATGTCAGTGGACTACCATCGAACTCTTATCAAATATTATGAACCGCGATAATCCTCTAGCTAAAAGACCCCCATGACTATACAGAAACCATGGAATTGCCGTGACCATGGCTATCCACAACCCCTTTGCAAGTATTCGTATCCCTGCCTCAATCACCGCCCCACCGCCGACTTCCACCTGAATCAGTCACAAACCACCTGGAAATCACCCAATCATACAAAAACACCCAGAGAATGCAAGCGCCATTACGCCAACCAGAATAAACAAAGTCGTCACCTATAGATAGACACCCTAGCATAGCAAGGCAGCCGGGACCACGTAGCAACCACTCACACACAAAATTCAACGCCGTACACAGGGCCCCCAACCTCCTGCCGAAACCCGCTGACAAACAAACTACCGCCCTAATGCACCCAAAATCATACCTATCGACACCCTTACCACCCACCATAATTCAAGCATTAATACAAGGTTTTAAGTGAGCCGTAACTTACTAGGCTGACTCCGTGGGATCCCACGGAACAGCCGTCACATGTCCTCCGCGTCGAGCACCGCCATCTTCTCCACGGGTAAACGCAGGTTGCAGCCCTCCAGGGCCGCAACGCAACCGGCCGGACTGGCCGGCCAGCCGGGGACGCTTGTCAAGTAGTCACCGGCTCGGAGCCACAACGTGGGGGGGGGGGGTGGTGCGCTCCAGCCGCACATCCGCCAGCTGGAACACGTGCTGCCACCCAGCCGCTGACCAGACCCTACGCGGCTGCGCAGGCCGCACTCCTGGCATATGCAGACGATCGCGCGACAAGCCCAGCTCTGGGTCAGCCCTGACGTTTGCTGACCCCCCGAGCCAGCGCCAGACGTGCCGCCACTGCCTGCTGGACCCCGTTCAGGCTGCTCCATCTAGATCCCTGGCAGTAGTAGACGACCGAGATGCCAGGGGCATGTGACTGCGCCGCCAGACCCCGCACCGCGCCATGGGTCACGTGGCCGCGCCGCCCACGGTATCACGCTGACCCCCGCGCCGTACCGATCTGAGGCTGTCAGGGCCAGTGATGTCACTTACCACTGCCCGCACCGCTGCTGGACGATCGTCTGGGTCTGCGAAATCCTCCCCGCATCTTGCTCTGCAGCCGCCGCCGAACGCTTCAGGATTCATCGCCGACACTTCCGGGTCAGGTGACACCAGCGCCGAAGCACGTGACCGCATCGCCAGACCACGTGACCGCGTCGGGTCACGTGGCCGCGACGCGCGCGTCACCAGTGCGCGCCGCAACCCGGAAGTGGAGGAGAGGCCGGTCACGTCACACCGCCCCGCTGCCGACTTCTGATGCAGGTCACCGCGACGTCTTCTCTCCTGGGTCCGCACGTGACCGCGCCGCCGGCCCACGTAACCGCGCCGCCCGCCCACGTGACACCGCCGACCCACGTGACACCGCCGACCCACGTGACCGCAGCGAGTCAGGCGAGCGCGGCGGGTCAGGCGAGCTCGGCGGGGCAGGTGAGCGCGGCGGGCCACGCAGCCGCGACGCGCGCATCACACTGCGCCCCGCGAACCGGAAGTGGAGGGGAGGCCGGCCATGTCACTCACTGCCCCGCTGCCTTGATGCCCGTGGCCCGACTTCCGGCCCAGGCCCCGCTTTGTCCCGTTTCTTGGATCTGCCGCCGCTGCCGTGAGTCTTCCGCTGGTGCTCCTTCTCCGCCGTCGGGTCCTCGGCGGCGTCTCCGGGCTGAGGCGCTAAGGAAACCGCGGTCTTCGCTGCCGCTTCGGAGGCAGAGGGGTCCCATCTGCAGAGCCGCCGACTTCGCCGGGCCATCGCTGCAGCTGCTCCTCCTCCTCTTCATCTGTACCCCGAAGCCCTCGATCTTCAGGATCCAAGCGATTCAGCAACAATTCAAGACGTCTTCCAGGTAGTGAATGACCTCCCACCTCCTAATCCAGCCCTGTATATACTCCCCTACACTAGCAACCCCTTGACCAATTACATGGCCCCAGAGCCCTATAACTCCACCTCCCACTTTTCCCGCACAAAATACCCTGCACATTAACCCCTTGCTAACCCTCAGGCCTAGCATCCCTCCTCAGTCATGTTGCCCTCCCTTGAGCCCTTTCAGGGCAGGCGTCCGGGCTTTTCTTGACTTAGGAACGTCTGACTGACGGCCCTAACTTGCCGTTCTGACCCAAACCAGTTATCCACCTTTCACCACTTTTCCACTAAAATAAGACACAGACTGCGTGACATTGGATGTAAAAGCCACAGCAGCCTCGTTTATTAACACTAAAATAGTCAATAACATTTTATTCATAAATATAGTAAATAACTCCATAAGCATAACCACCAGCAAAGGATGGGGGGTAAGTGAAGAGTTCCTTTTGTCCATGATTGCAACACCAGCTCCACCATGTGCCCTCAGCCGCACCACACCGACTCGAGGACACCCAGCCGAGTGTTGCTCCACCATGTGCCCTCAGCCGCACCACACCGGCTCATGGACACCCAGCACATTAACATGCCCTGCCGTGACCCAGCACAGCAGGGTCCCACGTTAACATGTCCCGCTGTGACCGAGCATAGCAGGGACCCACCAACCATACCATTGCACACCAGGGGTAACCCGCTCCTGCACTGGGTTCCCCCCCGCTCTTTGTGCAATCCACCGACTTCAAATACCCCCCTCCTTTCCGCCACAGCGAGCACGTATGACACCTTGTACGTGCGAGCCCCACCACCAAAACCCGACCCGAGCCGACTCCTCGGGTTGAGCAACCAATACTGCGGGACCAATGTCAATCGAGCAAAATGACCCCCCCAATAGACCTTACGATGCCAACCTGCACCAAACCGCCAATACAACAAGGTCAGCCGACCCAAGACCTGCAACTAGCCGACCACATCGTCCGATCCTATGTACCGCCTGCGCGACCAGTCCCCAACGAGCCACCAGAGCCGCCGTCCCCATCTCCACGGAATAGGGGGCAAGCTTGGCCTCGTTGAGACAGCTACACTGCAGGCGCCGCTGAAATTTACACATCCACTGATAATTAAACAAAGCCAACCATTATTAGTGTACCAGTACAACAAGGGCAGCCGCCCCAAGACCAGAAACTAGCCAACCACGCTGTCCGATCCTATGTACCGCCTGCGCGACCAGTCCCCAACGAGCCACCTGAGCCGCCGCCCCCATCTCCAAGGAATAAGGGGGCAAGCTCGGCCTCGTTGAGACAGCTACACTGCAGGCGCCTCCTAAAATCACATATCAGCTGGTAATTAAGCAAAGCCAACCCTTATAGTTGGAAACAAAACAACCTCCCCTGTTTCCCCAACCTCTGTCAGATCCTAAGACATACCAAATAATAAAACCACTAGACAGTCATGCCCCTGCGAACAACAACACGAGCACGCCACCCAGGCAGGAAGAAATGGCCCGGGGCAATCAGACCCGATGTCACGGATCAAGCACCCCGGATGCCCCCCCAGCGACCACGTCTCCTCCACCCACGTGCAGTACCAAAACGCTGCTGTTCCCGTAAACTGTGTATTATCACACCGATCCTGAAATTACCACCCAGTCCAATAGCCAAAACCATTCCACCCCAAAGACACAACAACACGGGACCAAAGACAGTCAAGCCGACCACCGGCCTAAAGAAAAGACCTTAACTATATACCACTGTGTAACGATACTCCCACCACCAGATGATTTCCCTAACTAAGTCAGAATACACCCTTCTGACCACCGCATAATGCTCAAAGCCCCGTAAAAGGGGGGGGCACATGAGCACAGTTAATCATTGGTATCTCCGTGCGCTTTGAACCTGGGAGCACAACCCTACCGTTGCCACCCTCTCACCAAAAGCCAACTGCACACCACGCCCAATCCCCGCTAAACTGCAGACTCAATACAACTCACAAAATGAGAGAACAGAAACTCCCACTCGACCCGTAGTCCAGGAAAACTCAGACACCATATTTCTCCGAAATTGCAGACAACCGTCAACGTTGCACCTACGAGTGTCTGGTGCCTGTCCGCCATTCAGCCCTCAAGCGCCGCAAAACAACCCCCATCGGGGCACCGCCCCAGACGATTACCACGTCCTTAAACCATAAGAGCCAGTGCACACCGCACTGGCTACCCCAGCCATCCAGCCCGACATTGCGGGAGGTGATGGCATAGTTGCGACCTACTCGCACACTACTTCAAATACCTCACCCGCAGCTGCGCCGCGCCACTGTGTACCCGTGATACCTGCCGGTCCCGACCACTATGTAAGACCAAAGGAACCGCCCGGCAATGCACTGCTGGGAGGGGCTGCACCACCGCGTGACAGCCAGCGAAACCCACAACAGGCCCCACGATCTGTCTACATAACCAACAAATGGAACAACACCCGCCAGCAGCACTACCTGGCTGGAAACTCCCACAAGTCGCCAATAGGAGGCCCCCCGACACCAATAAGCCACACACTGGATCACCCAACGCAAATGTCACTTATTCCTCGCACCGACACATTACCCGAGCCCCCAACCCTGGGGGCACCAGGAAGAAACACACCAAGACGAACCATATACCCATAAGGCAAAGCCAAGTCAGCTGTACCCGAAAGAAACACCCCAAACCCATCGTAAACGAGAACCACCTACTCTTATAATAAACTCCTGTGGAGCTACTATCAACCGCCATGACGAATGCCGCCCGATACGGACTGCCAACGTTAAGCCGGCAACCCTACTAAGAACCGCATACCAATCCGCGCGTATAAAACTTGTTAAAACTGCCCCTGTGCAGACACTGCCGGCAGACTCCCGTAATCTCCCCATGAACCCCCAAACGGCACGTGAACCCACGAATTCAAGAAGCCAAACTGGACCACAAAACAGTAGCACGATATACACGGGAACCTGATAATGGCCCGTAACTTGACCTCAGACATAGGGCCCCACCTATACGAACCACACACATCGACTTATCACACACATTCTAACTCTGCAAATACACCCTGGGCATGAAGAAACAGCTTAACAAGCCCAGGTTGTCCCAGAAACAGAAAATAAGCACTCAACCATCCCGAATATTGGATAATCCCCCAACTATGGGACCGAACCCGAAACATAGACCACAATAACCAGACATTGCGCAACCATAAAACATCCAGCTCCACACAATATATGTACGAAAGATATCGGAAACAAACACTGAAAACCCGATTACAGGGAAAGGCAACAAAATCATGACTTTTTTTTTTTTTTTTAACATTAATCGCCTATTACTCCTGTTAATAGACGGCTAGCCTGGGCACCGCATACAGGTGACTGGCCAATTTCAAGACCCCCAGAAATGTGTCGTCCACCGCCGCAAGGAAGGACAGATATCCAAAAAAAAAAAAAAACTGCTGTCCCAATCATCTCGACCTTAATATCTGGCCGCAACAAAACATGCCGCGCCCCAGTGGACCAGCAAAATACCCCCAGTACTCACACAACACCAGTTGGAGAACCGGGCTAGCCCAATACCCATAAAACTTAAACACCCTTCTTAAAACGCAACCACCTTCCCCTTCACCTCTCAAATAGCACACACCCCATGCAACGCTCCAGAGTAAGACGCCGAATGAAAATGCGCCCCCACGTGCCAGGCCACCATGTCAGTGGACTACCATCGAACTCTTATCAAATATTATGAACCGCGATAATCCTCTAGCTAAAAGACCCCCATGACTATACAGAAACCATGGAATTGCCGTGACCATGGCTATCCACAACCCCTTTGCAAGTATTCGTATCCCTGCCTCAATCACCGCCCCACCGCCGACTTCCACCTGAATCAGTCACAAACCACCTGGAAATCACCCAATCATACAAAAACACCCAGAGAATGCAAGCGCCATTACGCCAACCAGAATAAACAAAGTCGTCACCTATAGATAGACACCCTAGCATAGCAAGGCAGCCGGGACCACGTAGCAACCACTCACACACAAAATTCAACGCCGTACACAGGGCCCCCAACCTCCTGCCGAAACCCGCTGACAAACAAACTACCGCCCTAATGCACCCAAAATCATACCTATCGACACCCTTACCACCCACCATAATTCAAGCATTAATACAAGGTTTTAAGTGAGCCGTAACTTACTAGGCTGACTCCGTGGGATCCCACGGAACAGCCGTCACATGTCCTCCGCGTCGAGCACCGCCATCTTATCCACGGGTAAACGCAGGTTGCAGCCCTCCAGGGCCGCAACGCAACCGGCCGGACTGGCCGGCCAGCCGGGGACGCTTGTCAAGTAGTCACCGGCTCGGAGCCACAACGTAGGGGGGGGGGTGGTGCGCTCCAGCCGCACATCCGCCAGCTGGAACACGTGCTGCCACCCAGCCGCTGACCAGACCCTACGCGGCTGCGCAGGCCGCACTCCTGGCATATGCAGACGATCGCGCGACAAGCCCAGCTCTGGGTCAGCCCTGTCGTTTGCTGACCCCCCGAGCCAGCGCCAGACGTGCCGCCACTGCCTGCTGGACCCCGTTCAGGCTGCTCCATCTAGATCCCCGGCAGTAGTAGACGACCGAGATGCCAGGGGCATGTGACTGCGCCGCCAGACCCCGCACCGCGCCATGGGTCACGTGGCCGCGCCGCCCACGGTATCACGCTGACCCCCGCGCCGTAGCGAGTCAGGCGAGCGCGGCGGGTCAGGCGAGCTCGGCGGGGCAGGTGAGCGCGGCGGGCCACGCAGCCGCGACGCGCGCATCACACTGCGCCCCGTGAACCGGAAGTGGAGGGGAGGCCGGCCATGTCACTCACCGCCCCGCTGCCTTGATGCCCGTGGCCCGACTTCCGGCCCAGGCCCCGCTTTGTCCCGTTTCTTGGATCTGCCGCCGCTGCCGTGAGTCTTCCGCTGGTGCTCCTTCTCCGCCGTCGGGTCCTCGGCGGCGTCTCCGGGCTGATGCGCTAAGGAAACCGCGGTCTTCGCTGCCGCTTCGGAGGCAGAGGGGTCCCATCTGCAGAGCCGCCGACTTCGCCGGGCCATCGCTGCAGCTGCTCCTCCTCCTCTTCATCTGTACCCCGAAGCCCTCGATCTTCAGGATCCAAGCGATTCAGCAACAATTCAAGACGTCTTCCAGGTAGTGAATGACCTCCCACCTCCTAATCCAGCCCTGTATATACTCCCCTACACTAGCAACCCCTTGACCAATTACATGGCCCCAGAGCCCTATAACTCCACCTCCCACTTTTCCCGCACAAAATACCCTGCACATTAACCCCTTGCTAACCCTCAGGCCTAGCATCCCTCCTCAGTCATGTTGCCCTCCCTTGAGCCCTTTCAGGGCAGGCGTCCGGGCTTTTCTTTAAAGTTATTAATATTAGGGATGATCGAATACCTCAAATATTCGGCTTCGCGAATATCCGACGAATAGGTCGCCGCTATGAGAATATTCGATGCACAATGTAAGTCTATGGGAAGCCAGAATAGTTCCGAATAGTTGTTTTTCAGGTTTCCCATAGACTTACATTGCATATCGAATATTCACAAATAGTCGAATAGCGGAGACCTATTCAGCAAATATTCGCGAAGCCGAATATTTGAGGTATTCGATCATCCCTAATTAATATATGTACCATCCAATATAAGAATAGCAAGGCGCCTTCTCCCATACTTGGATTTACCTTATCTGTGCTTATCTGAAGACGTACCGGGGCCATTCTTGCAGGTCTCTTTGCTCCCGTGAATCGTACTTTTTATGATATGTATTTTTTATGCTATAAACTTTGCATTTTAATGTCATGATATTATTCCAATAATTTTAGTAACTTGTTACTCCCTGCTTAGCCCTACCTTGCCTAATCCATTTTTCAGCCCATACTTTCCAGTATGCTGCCCAGTTCTCATTATTTCCTTTATTTCTATGGAAACTGCTAACCTGAATCATCAGGGCGAGATTAGAATATCATGGTGACATGGAGAGCGATTGGCATGGCGGCTAATTAGCCTGTCACCGGACCAACTTTTTGTAGCCCAATTATCCGCTAATAAACATGAATTCTACCAGCGCTGTGCAACTCCGCGCAGTTTACGGATCGCTAGTAGACAAGGTGATCACCAGCCATGTAATTGGAGAATATAAAGTACAGAAGGGAAACAGATAGAGATGTTAATGTTGCATTACAAAGAAAAATATCTGAAGAAAACCTCTGTAGAAGATAATAATGAACTGCGGGCCAAGGACCTTGTAGATCTTCCAAGAGCCCGATGCGTTAGAAGAACTGCAAACTGCATTTACTTTTCCTATGCAATGAGCCGTCACATAAATCAGCCTTCTAAGGGAAAATATTTTAGATATTTTTTTTTTTTTTTTTTTTTTAAGTTTAAGATGCAAGAAAAAAATCCTCAAAGAGAGAAGAAGAAAAAAAATAATAATAATAATAATAATGCTTCCGGCTTATGACGGATTGAATTTTTTTTTTTATTTTTTTTTTATAAAACTCCTTAACAAACTGCTTTTTTAGCTTTTATTGAAAGAAACTGCAGTTGGAAAGGGTAATACACTTGTAACAGGGTCTTTGTAAGCTTCGAGAGCTCCGGAATTGTAAAATAAATGAATACATAAAACCCATCAAAGTCAGGCTGTAATAAATAAAACGACAATAGTAATGATATTTGCTTCAGTGTATATACAACAATGTACTCCACGGGTTATCGTCTTCAGAGTTGAATGGGAACGTCGTGTAAAGTTGTTCTCTAATAATAGGAGAGCAGAAGTTGAATCCGCCACTGGGAAAAGGACCACTCCTACATAAGAAGACATGGAGGACGGGGAACTGATGCATTTTTATTTTGATTCCACAGAGCTTCAAGATAAACAATAGGGTAAGGCTCAGAGGGGTGAAACACGTGTGTGAACCTCTAACCTAGATAGCCACAACTATGGTGTTGCACCCTGATTATGGTGGGTTAAAGCACAACTATGGAGTGGCATCCTAATTATGGTGGGTAAACATACAACTATAGAAGGGCACTCTATTGGTGGGTAAAGGTACAACTATGGAAGGGCACCCTTATTATGATGGGTAAAGGTACAACTATGAAAGGACACCCTTATTATGAAGGGTAAAGGAAGGTACAACTATGGAGGGCACCCTAATTATGTAGGTAAAGATACAACTATGGAGGGATACCATAATTATGTAGGTAAAGATATAACCATGGAGGGGCACCCTAATTATGTAGGTAAAGGTACAGCTATGGAATGGCACCTTAATTATGGTTGGTAAAGGTAGAAGTATGGTGTAACTCTGGAGGGGCCACCTAATTATGGTTGCTACAAAGTACAACTATGTTGTTGCACCCTGATTATGGTGGATAAAGGTACAACTATGGAAGGACACCCTTATTATGAAGGGTAAAGGTACAACTATGGAAGGACACCCTTATTATGAAGGGTAAAGGTACAACTATGGAAGGACACCCTTATTATGAAGGGTAAGGGTACAACTATGGAAGGACACCCTTATTATGAAGGGTAAAGGTACAACTATGGAAGGACACCCTTATTATGAAGGGTAAGGGTACAACTATGGAAGGACACCCTTATTATGAAGGGTAAGGGTACAACTATGGAAGGACACCCTTATTATGAAGGGTAAAGGTACAACTATGGAAGGACACCCTTATTATGAAGGGTAAAAAGTGCAACTATGGTGTTGCACCCTGATTATGGTGGGTTAAAGCACAACTATGGAGGGGCACCCTAATTATGGTGGGTAAAGGTACAACAATGGTGGGCACCATAATAATTATAAGTAAATTTAAAACTATAAAGGGGTATCTTAATTATGTAGGTAAAGGTGCACCTTAGCAAATGAGCTTGCTGTTGCTGAAAAAAAAAACAGAGCAAGACTAATAATACTGCCATATAGTGACCATAGCTATATGCTGTACCATAGGGTTTGAATAATTTAGCTTGTTATGCAGCAACAACAGGTGAGAGTGGTGATCACTCTGGATGAGTCCCACTACGTAACTGGGCCCTGGTCTAGTGGCCATTTATGTAGCTTGTAGCCGTCAATACAGAACATTGTGAATCTCCCCCTGTGACATTCCCAGCAGCTCTTCTGATTGTCATGCCGAATCATAATGAAATTAATAGGGCTTACTAATCAGAAGTTCATCAGCGATGTTTCAGGTAGGAGGACATTGCAGTGCTCGGGTCCTAACTACCAGAGTGGCCGGTGCAACAAGCATGTGCGAATATTTTTGATCAACTCTAAGGGGTACTTTGCACACTACGACATTGCAAGCCGATTGCAGTGATGCCGAGCGCGATAGTCCCGCCCCCGTCACACATGCGATATCTTGTGATAGCTGCCGTAGCGAACATTATCGCTACAGCAGCTTCACATGCACTTACCTGCCCTTCCTAAGGGGGCGGGTCGTGCGGCATCACAGCGACGTCGCACGGCAGGCGGCCAATAGAATCAGAGGGGCGGAGATGAGCGGGATGTAAAAATCCCGCCCACCTCCTTCCTTCCTCATTGCAGCCAGTAATCAGGTAAGGAGATGTTCCTCATTCCTGCGGCTTCATACACAGCGATGTGTGCTGCCGCAGGAACGAGGAACAACATCGTACCTGTCGCTGCAGTGAAATTATGGAAATGCCCGACACTACACCAATCATACAATTTCGACACTTTTGCGCTCATTAATCGTAGTAAAAACGATTCACATACTCCGATGTCGACAACGACGCCGGATGTGCGTCACTTTCGATTTGACCCCACCGACATCGCAGCTGCCATGTCGTAGTGTGCAAAGTACCCCTAACAATCCTAGACTATAGTCTACCTCAGCATAGAGGTAGCCTTTATGGCTAACAGTCTTTCAATCCAATTTAATTGGTGGTGGGAGCCCCGTAGCCAACACTAAAGGCCCCGTCACACTAAGCAACATCGCTAGCAACATCGCTGCTAACGAACAACTTTTGTGACGTTGCTAGCGATGTTGCTGTGTGTGACATCCAGCAACAACCTGGCCCCTGCTGTGAGGTCGTTGGTTGTTGCTGAATGTCCTGGACCATTTTTTAGTTGTTGCTGTCCCGCTGTGAAGCACAGATTGCTGTGTGTGACAGTGAGACAGCAACAACTAAATGTGCAGGCAGCAGGAGCCGGCTTCTGCGGACACTGGTAACCACGGTAAACATCGGGTAACCAAGAAGCCCTGTCCTTGGTTACCCGATATTTTCCTTCGTTACCAACCTCCTCCGCTCTCACTGTCAGTGCCGGCTCCTGCTTCTTGCACGTGTAGCAGAGTACACATCGGGTAATAAACCCGATGTGTACTGTAGCTAGGAGAGCAGGGAGCCAGCGCTAAGCAGTGTGCGCTGCTCCCTGTTCTGTGCACATTTAGCTGCAGTACACATCGGGTAATTAACCCGATGTGTGCTGTAACTAGGAGAGCAGGGAGCCAGCGCTAAGCGGTGTGCGCTGCTCCCTGCTCTGTGCACATGTAGCTGCAGCACACATCTAATTAATTAAGTAATTAACCCAATGTGTACTGTAGCTAGGAGAGCAGGGAGCCAGCGCTAAAGCTGGGTTTACACACTGAGACTTTCTAGCGATCCAACCTGCGATCTCAACCTAGCCGGGATCGCTACAAAGTCTCTGGTGAGCTGTCAAACAGGCAGACCTGGCCAACGACCTAACAGCGATCCGGACCTGCAGAGCGACTAGCTGGTCATTGGGGACGTGTCAAAAAAGCAGGTGAACTTCACCCAACTTCATTTAATGCCGCGCGGCTCTGTCTGTGTGCCGTGTAAATAAATAAATAATTAAAAAATCCGGCGTGCGGTCCCCCCCTATTTTAATACCAGCCAGATAAAGCCATACGGCTGCAGGCTGGTATTCTCAGGATGGGGACCCCACGTTATGGGGAGCCCCCCAGCCTAACAATATCAGCCACACTGAGTGAAAGTCCGGCTCACTGATTGAGGTGCTCAGGGGAAACGACACGTATAAAAATATATAGAAAACCCCGGCACACAAATGAAACTTGGAATGAACTTTTATTCAGTTTTTATTCAGTTTTTTTGTTAACGTTTCGGCAAAAAATTGCCTTTTTCAAAACTAAAGAAATAAACATATATACATATATATTAGTACCATAAATACATAGAATATTATTAATCATATCCATATAAATCATGATAACATCATATATACCTAATGAAATCCTGGAAACATGTATATCTTGTGAAGAATATCATTAGACTTGATAGGAATATTGATCTAAAATAAAGGCCCATATATTAGAAACAAAAAAAATATTTTTCATATATATATATACACATATCAATATCATATACATCTCAAGATCTCCCCATTATGGGACAACAGTAAGACAAGAAACATCAAAAAAACAGATCCATATATAGCAATAAAGCATATAGATTACCTTAATTGGCATAAATGAAAAATCCTAGTGAGGATATAGGAAGCGAATGCCACAATAAAGGTAAACTGAAAAGTAGAGGCATAGTGGTCAGACAAGTAAAACAGAAAGCAATTCACATAGAGAGACAATTCCCATAGAAAGACCAAGCGCCAAACCATTACCTGTACCCTGGGAGATCAGTGGTGGAGTGGAAAGAAACAGAGCCGCAGTGAGGTTTAAATACCTAGTGAGGGCGGGCCTACCTAATTGATTGATCCAAGGAGGAACGCATGATGACACGCAAGCCAGCGCATGCGCGGTAAATGCGGAAGTACGCGCATGCGCAGTAGCAAAAGAACCAGTGAAATGTAGCGCACAATGAGACACAAGCAACACGGAAGTGCGCGCATGCGTGAAACAGAAAAAGGAGCGGTGAAACGGGGTGACCCGGATAGAAGCTCCATGTTAACTGAAGAAACCTCATCGTGTCTAAAAAGAAACAAAGAAAAGAAATATGAATAACAGTAACAATATAATTACTGGTTGGAAGACTTCTAATAACATTGGCAAGATTACTCCAAACATTAGAGCGAACATAAGTTATGAATAATTAATATCTAAACAATTTAATTTAAATAAACCAAAAAATAGGACGGACCCCATATCTCCTGCTCAATAATCATACTCCCTATTCAAACCATTAGGGGAAAGAGTATTAAGCATATGAATCCAATAGGATTCTCTGTGCTTCAATTTACGGACCCTGTCACCTCCTCGTCTCAATGGAGAAACATGCTCCAATACTTGAAAACGAAGTTGGGACACTGTGTGTCCACATTGTTGAAAATGATGAGGAATTGGTAACATAGTCATTCCACATCGAATGGTGGATTTATGTTTCCCTATGCGGTCTCGGACATGCTGGGTGGTCTCCCCAACATATCCGAGACCGCACGGACACTTTATTAAATAAATAACAAATGATGTGTCACAAGTGAAAAAATCTTTTATGTGAAAAACCTTCCCAGTTCGGGGATGTGTAAATTGACTACCCTTAGTCATATTTGAGCAATGGGGACAATGAAGACACGGATAATTACCCTTCTTGGGTGTCGAAAGAAAGGTCTGTCGAGACCGAAGAATCGAAGATCCGATGTCCGCTTTGACCAAAAGGTCACAGAGATTAGGGGAACGTTTATAACTAAATAATGGGGGAGTTGAAAACTCAGTAATTTTCGGATAAGATCTCTGCAATACTTGCCAATGTCTAAGTATAATATTCTTAATAAGAGGATGGTATGGGTGAAATGTATTAACAAAGGAAATTAGAGGACCTAATCTCCTAGGTTTACGAGTAGAATGTAAACTCTCCTGAAATGCGGACTCAACTATTGACGCGGGATAACCGCGCTGAAGAAATTTCAATGACATCTCTTCATGCCTCCGTGAACGCTGATTCGCCATAGTAACATTACGTGATACCCTTTTATGCTGTGAAATTGGCAGGGAATTTTTCAAATGCCGTGGATGATTACTCGTGTAATGTAACAAACTATTACGATCTGTGGGTTTCACATACATGTCAGAAAGAATTCTGCCTCCTTGGTCCAAATGAATCAATGTATCAAGAAAATTGATACAAGATGCATTCACATGTTGAGTAAAAGAAAGACCAGTTACCCTGGTATTTAAGTACTGAAAGAATTCATCAAAAAGCAACTGAGATCCAGTAAAGACAATGAAAATGTCATCTATGTATCGTTTATAAAACGCTACATGATTGCGAAACAACTGATGGGTATACACAAACAAAGACTCAAAATGAGTCATATATATGTTTGCGTACGGTGGGGCGACATTCGAGCCCATCGCTGTGCCTTTAATCTGAAAATAAAATTGATCCTGAAAAAGAAAATAATTTTTATGAAGAACGATGGACAAAAGATCAAGGCAAAAATCTTTCTGAACTGAGGAAAAATCACTATATTGATTCAAAAACCAAGAAACCGCTGAGATACCTAAAGAGTGATCAATACTTGTATACAGGGAATTGACATCCAAAGTGATAAGGAGTGAGCCAGGTGGGAATGGACTAAGAGTCTGTAGCTGATGTAAAAAATCCCCCGTATCACGTAAATACGAAGGAGTTTTGGAAACTAAAGGTGATAAGATACGATCCAACGTTATTGCTAAAGGTGATAGCAAAGAGTCAACAGCAGCCACTATAGGTCGTCCAGGGGGATGCCACAAATCTTTGTGTATTTTTGGCAAAGTATACAAGACTGGAGTGACAGGATTGACTTTGTTCAAATAAGTTGCCAATTTGGAATCAATAATTCCTAGACTAGAATAACGCTGGATCATATCTGAAATATCTTTCTTAATGTTTCCAGATGGATCATGTGATAATGGTAAATATGTAGATTCATCAGCTAATTGAGTTTTAATCTCAGATACATAATAGCTCTTGTCCATCACCACCAAAGATCCACCCTTATCTGCTGGTTTTATTATGATTGTGGAGTTATTCTGAAGAGACCGTAATGCTTGGGTTTCCCCAGGAGTAAGATTTTTCTTAATCCGCAACTCCCCATTTCTTACTTGTGAATACTGTAAGAAATGGGGAGTTGCGGATTAAGAAAAATCTTACTCCTGGGGAAACCCAAGCATTACGGTCTCTTCAGAATAACTCCACAATCATAATAAAACCAGCAGATAAGGGTGGATCTTTGGTGGTGATGGACAAGAGCTATTATGTATCTGAGATTAAAACTCAATTAGCTGATGAATCTACATATTTACCATTATCACATGATCCATCTGGAAACATTAAGAAAGATATTTCAGATATGATCCAGCGTTATTCTAGTCTAGGAATTATTGATTCCAAATTGGCAACTTATTTGAACAAAGTCAATCCTGTCACTCCAGTCTTGTATACTTTGCCAAAAATACACAAAGATTTGTGGCATCCCCCTGGACGACCTATAGTGGCTGCTGTTGACTCTTTGCTATCACCTTTAGCAATAACGTTGGATCGTATCTTATCACCTTTAGTTTCCAAAACTCCTTCGTATTTACGTGATACGGGGGATTTTTTACATCAGCTACAGACTCTTAGTCCATTCCCACCTGGCTCACTCCTTATCACTTTGGATGTCAATTCCCTGTATACAAGTATTGATCACTCTTTAGGTATCTCAGCGGTTTCTTGGTTTTTGAATCAATATAGTGATTTTTCCTCAGTTCAGAAAGATTTTTGCCTTGATCTTTTGTCCATCGTTCTTCATAAAAATTATTTTCTTTTTCAGGATCAATTTTATTTTCAGATTAAAGGCACAGCGATGGGCTCGAATGTCGCCCCACCGTACGCAAACATATATATGACTCATTTTGAGTCTTTGTTTGTGTATACCCATCAGTTGTTTCGCAATCATGTAGCGTTTTATAAACGATACATAGATGACATTTTCATTGTCTTTACTGGATCTCAGTTGCTTTTTGATGAATTCTTTCAGTACTTAAATACCAGGGTAACTGGTCTTTCTTTTACTCAACATGTGAATGCATCTTGTATCAATTTTCTTGATACATTGATTCATTTGGACCAAGGAGGCAGAATTCTTTCTGACATGTATGTGAAACCCACAGATCGTAATAGTTTGTTACATTACACGAGTAATCATCCACGGCATTTGAAAAATTCCCTGCCAATTTCACAGCATAAAAGGGTATCACGTAATGTTACTATGGCGAATCAGCGTTCACGGAGGCATGAAGAGATGTCATTGAAATTTCTTCAGCGCGGTTATCCCGCGTCAATAGTTGAGTCCGCATTTCAGGAGAGTTTACATTCTACTCGTAAACCTAGGAGATTAGGTCCTCTAATTTCCTTTGTTAATACATTTCACCCATACCATCCTCTTATTAAGAATATTATACTTAGACATTGGCAAGTATTGCAGAGATCTTATCCGAAAATTACTGAGTTTTCAACTCCCCCATTATTTAGTTATAAACGTTCCCCTAATCTCCGTGACCTTTTGGTCAAAGCGGACATCGGATCTTCGATTCTTCGGTCTCGACAGACCTTTCTTTCGACACCCAAGAAGGGTAATTATCCGTGTCTTCATTGTCCCCATTGCTCAAATATGACTAAGGGTAGTCAATTTACACATCCCCGAACTGGGAAGGTTTTTCACATAAAAGATTTTTTCACTTGTGACACATCATTTGTTATTTATTTAATAAAGTGTCCGTGCGGTCTCGGATATGTTGGGGAGACCACCCAGCATGTCCGAGACCGCATAGGGAAACATAAATCCACCATTCGATGTGGAATGACTATGTTACCAATTCCTCATCATTTTCAACAATGTGGACACACAGTGTCCCAACTTCGTTTTCAAGTATTGGAGCATGTTTCTCCATTGAGACGAGGAGGTGACAGGGTCCGTAAATTGAAGCACAGAGAATCCTATTGGATTCATATGCTTAATACTCTTTCCCCTAATGGTTTGAATAGGGAGTATGATTATTGAGCAGGAGATATGGGGTCCGTCCTATTTTTTGGTTTATTTAAATTAAATTGTTTAGATATTAATTATTCATAACTTATGTTCGCTCTAATGTTTGGAGTAATCTTGCCAATGTTATTAGAAGTCTTCCAACCAGTAATTATATTGTTACTGTTATTCATATTTCTTTTCTTTGTTTCTTTTTAGACACGATGAGATTTCTTCAGTTAACATGGAGCTTCTATCCGGGTCACCCCGTTTCACCGCTCCTTTTTCTGTTTCACGCATGCGCGCACTTCCGTGTTGCTTGTGTCTCATTGTGCGCTACATTTCACTGGTTCTTTTGCTACTGCGCATGCGCGTACTTCCGCATTTACCGCGCATGCGCTGGCTTGCGTGTCATCATGCGTTCCTCCTTGGATCAATCAATTAGGTAGGCCCGCCCTCACTAGGTATTTAAACCTCACTGCGGCTCTGTTTCTTTCCACTCCACCACTGATCTCCCAGGGTACAGGTAATGGTTTGGCGCTTGGTCTTTCTATGGGAATTGTCTCTCTATGTGAATTGCTTTCTGTTTTACTTGTCTGACCACTATGCCTCTACTTTTCAGTTTACCTTTATTGTGGCATTCGCTTCCTATATCCTCACTAGGATTTTTCATTTATGCCAATTAAGGTAATCTATATGCTTTATTGCTATATATGGATCTGTTTTTTTGATGTTTCTTGTCTTACTGTTGTCCCATAATGGGGAGATCTTGAGATGTATATGATATTGATATGTGTATATATATATATGAAAAAAATTTTTTTTGTTTCTAATATATGGGCCTTTATTTTAGATCAATATTCCTATCAAGTCTAATGATATTCTTCACAAGATATACATGTTTCCAGGATTTCATTAGGTATATATGATGTTATCATGATTTATATGGATATGATTAATAATATTCTATGTATTTATGGTACTAATATATATGTATATATGTTTATTTCTTTAGTTTTGAAAAAGGCAATTTTTTGCCGAAACGTTAACAAAAAAACTGAATAAAAACTGAATAAAAGTTCATTCCAAGTTTCATTTGTGTGCCGGGGTTTTCTATATATTTTTAACAATATCAGCCAACAGACGCCCAGAATTGCCGCATACATTAGATGCGACAGATCTGGGACTGTACCCGGCTCTTCCCGATTTGCCCTGGTGCGTTGGCAAATCGGGGTAATAAGGAGTTAATGGCAGCCCATAGCTGCCAATAAGTACTAGATTAATCATGTCAGGCGTCTCCCCGAGATACCTTCCATGATTAATCTGTAAATTACAGTTAAAAAACACACACACCCGAAAAATCCTTTATTAGAAATAAAAAACACTAACACATTCCCTCATTACCAATTTATTACCCACAACAAAGCACTCCATGTCCGGCGTAATCCACGGTCCTCCAGCGTCGCATCCAGCTCTGCTGCATGCAGGTGACAGGAGCAGCAGAAGACACAGCTGCTCCTGTCACCTCCACGCAGCTAATGAAGACAGCCGTGTGATCGGCTGAGCTGTTGTCGCGGGCAGAGGAGGGGACGCCGCGCTCTCCCACTGCTGCTCGGGTCCGGCTGCCGCGGCTGCTGCGGCCTGCTGCTGCTCGGTGGCTCGAGCGTTGGGCCGGATCCCAGGGACTCTAGCGGCGCTCCTCGCCCGTGAGTGAAAGGGGGGTTTTTGGGTGTGGGGATTGAGTCTATTGTCCGTGACGCCACCCATGGTTGTGGTGATTTATTAACACCACCGCTGCTCTGTATGGGGATCCCGGGCAGGATGGTATGGAGCAGCCAGTTGTTATGTTGCCCCTCCGTGGGTAGGGGTTGGTGATCCCGGGACTCAAGGGGGAGGTGAGAGATGCAGGGCCTGGTGGGCGCAGGGACGCGGGGGCAGCGCTGTGCCTTCCGGCACTGTGGTACTCACTCAGCCTGAGACGGTGACACAGTTCTCGGTAAACAAACGGCTGGTAAGACGGTTCCCACGGACGGCTGCACTTGCTCTCCCAGTAGGTAACGGTGATGTCCCTTTGTCCTGCACCTAATGTTCGTGTGTTAGTAGCGATGGGTTCCCACCGGTAACCCGCTCCCCGGCTTGGATATGGGCCGGAGGAGCCCTACTTTGCCCGCCGACACTGGCCCCGAGGAACTGGTGCCCTGGTGGTGGCGGTGTTCCTCCTTAATGGTTGGACTGTTGCCTTCAATCGGGACTTGGTTGTTGGGAGACAGACGTCCCCTTCACTGACGGATTTGGCAAATTATGGCGACTCCTAGCCTTGCCGGGGTCCAAGAGGCCCCTGCCCTGGTGCTGACTGTCCTTCGTATACTGCTCCAGACCGCCGGGCCACTACCCATCCGCGGTCCTTCCAGCAACCTCCGAGCAGTCCCCCTCCAGACAATCACCGCTGTTGCTGACCTTGCTGACACTGTCCTGCACTTAGCCGGACCAACTTCAGGTCTTTCTACGTTCACTTTTACTCTTTTCTTCTTTGCTCCACTACCACTTCACTTTCACTTCCCTAGCTTGAACTCCTCCTCAGACTCTAGTCTGGCTTCAACTCGACTCCTCTCTGTTCTCAACTCAAGCTCTGCCTGAGCTAAACTGCTTAGTTCTTCCCGCCTCCAGGGCTGTGTACTCCTCGGTGGGCGGAGCCAACCGCCTGGCCCACCGCCTGGTGTGAACATCAGCCCCTGGAGGAAGGCAACAAGGATTTTAGTAGCTTTGGTGTTCCTAACTGGGATGTAGGGTGTGGTGGTGTTGTGACCTGTGACCCCTGGCTTGCCCAGGGCGTCACATTCCCCCTTAGCAAAAAGGCAGACCGTCCGCGGGCTGCCCGTCCAACACCGGTTTTATTTTCTGAAAAATGTATAAAAAGGTAAACGGTAACATATAAATCAAAACATCATCCCACAACGGGAGGTACATTTCTTAAACGTTACTAAACGGTTTTACGGGTACGGTTTCCGCTCTCTCTCACCCAAGCAACCTGTCCCTGATGCTGCCCCTAAAACCCAGGCAGCACCCCTTTACCCCAGTCCAGCACAAGTTACCCGAGTGGGATCTGTCCTTCCCCTCCAGAGGGTAGCCACCGGTTCCTGTGGTGGCTGGGCCCCAGCCTGCTCTGCTGAGGGCCCTCCCTCCAACCTGCCTCTCCGGAGGCGGCAAATGCGGAAAACGGTACGGTAAAACAATTTATTTACAAGCCACTAACGTTTGTGGTTGCCCTGCAAGTTCACGGGCTTGTCCATGGATAGTTCCCATGCCAAACTTTCAAACGGTCCCCATGGGGACAATGGTGCCGGCTCCGGCCGGTTGCAAATCACGGTAGTTAATCAGGTTAGTCTTCGTTTTCATTTCACTTATCATCTTTCAAACTTGTAATCAACAAACACACAAACTTACACAACTGACTTGTGGTCTCCTCTTTAGAGGACGGTCTCCCGGTACCTAAGTGGGGGTCTACCTAGGTTGGAACGGGTGGACCTCCGGGGCCCGGTGTCAGTAGGACTGGCCAGTGGGGTAGAGGGAACAACCGGTTCCTCCTCCCTGCTATCATGTGGGGTAGGCGGAGGCATAGGGGAGCTGGGCACAGTCTCATCCCTGGGCACTGGCACTGGTTCTGGCTCACGGTTGACCGCTTCCACCACTTCTTCATCCACAGGTTGTGGGAACAGTATCACTGGAAGAATCACCGTGCCGTTCTGTGTAGGCCAGTTTGCTGGGAAGTCACCCATCACAGTGTGGATCACCTCTTCTGCCTTCTCCACTGGTGGAGGAACTGGTACTTCAGCCATCGCCCTCAATGCTGGTGGGCACCTTTTCAGATGGTCCCGGGAAACTGTGGCCAAAGTGCCTCCTTGATCACGACTAATCTGGTAGGCCTTCCCATCTTCCCATCCAGTGGGCTGTATGATGTACGGGTTCTGTTCCCATTGGTCATCCAGCTTGTGGGTTTTTCTCTTCCGCTTCAGGACAACATCCCCGGGCTGGAAAGGGCCAGCAGACGCCTTTTGATTAAAGCGCTGCTCCTGCAGTTCCCGGCTCCGACTCAAGTTCTTCTCGACATATTCTTGAATCTGCCGGTATTGTGCTTTCCGCCGGGTTTCCCATTCAGCTGTCGAGGGGAATGCTTCTGGGGCCTCCAACCCCATTTCCAGGTCCACCGGCAGGCGGCCAGGGTGAGCCCTCATCAGATATGCTGGGGTGCACTTTGTGGAACTGGACGGGATATTGTTGTACATATCGACCAAGTCGGGTAGTTTTTCCGGCCACAGGTTCCGCTCTTCCAGCGGTAACGTCTTGAGGACTCCCAGGACCAAGTGGTTCATCTTCTCACACATGCCGTTGGTCTGGGCATGGTAAGGGGTGGTCCGGATCTTCTTACAGCCGTACAACTGGCAGAACTCGTGGAACACCTCTGCTTCAAAAACCGGGCCTTGGTCAGTAAGCACCTTTTCGGGATATCCATGCGGTCGGCAGAAATAAGCCTGGAGCGCTCGAGCGGCTGTTCGACCAGTTAAGTCCTTGACGGGGACAACCACCATGAATCTTGAATAGTGGTCTACGATGGTCAACGCGTAGGCGTACCCACTTCGGCTGGGGGTGAGCTTGACATGGTCCAGGGCGACCAGTTCCAGCGGCTGATGTGTGATGATCGGGTGTAGGGGCGCCCTCTGGCTGGTCTCGTCCTTCCTCTTCAGCGTGCAAGGACCACACTCCCGGCACCAGGCTTCTACCGATTCCCGCATCCCACTCCAGTAGAACCGCTCTCTCAACAGCATCTCCAGCTTTTTCCACCCGAAGTGCCCGGCACCATCATGGTATGCCCGCAAAACAGTGGCTACATCAGCTTGGGGAATAACCAACTGGCATATCTTCTCATGAGTCTTCGGGTTGATCAGCTCACGGTACAGTTTCCCTTGATGTAGGTACAGCCGTTTCCGTTCTTTCCACAAGCGCTGGGCTTCAGCTGGGGCGGCAGGGTCCATTCCAACAGCACCTTGTTCCACCAGGGTCTTGACGAGGCGGACAGCCGGCGCCTGGTTTTGAGCTTCCTGCCACTCTTGACTGGGCCGTGGGTCCAAATCCACCCGTTGTTGGTAGACCTGTACCCTCTCAGTTGACGGCTGGTGAAATGCAGGCAACTCGATCTCCTCGAGGTCGTCATCCTCGCACCCTTCTTCTGACAAATGGGGCATTCGGGAGAGTGCATCAGCATTGATGTTGACACGACCAGCACGGTACTTGATGGTGAAGTCATAGTTGGCTAGCCGGGCCACCCACCGCTGCTCCAACGCACCCAACTTGGCCGTGTCCAGGTGGGTCAACGGATTGTTGTCCGTGAAAGCGGTGAATTTTGCTGCAGCCAAGTAGTGGCGGAACCTCTCGGTGATAGCCCACACCAATGCCAGGAGCTCGAGCTTGAAGGAGCTGTAGTTCTCAGGGTTCCTTTCAGTTGGCTGAAGCTTCCGGCTAGCATAAGCAATCACTTTCTCCTTCCCATCCTGGACCTGGGACAGGACTGCTCCGAGTCCCACATTGCTGGCGTCTGTGTAGAGGACGAACGGGCAGCCATAGTCAGGATACGCTAGGACCTCTTCTCCGGTCAAGGCTGCTTTCAGCTGGCAAAAAGATTCCTTATGCTTTTCTTCCCACACCAGTGGGGCTCCGATGGGTCTACCACCTTTGGTCTGTCCCACGAGGAGATCTTGCATGGGAGCAGCCATCTTCGTGTACCCTTTGATAAAGCGCCGGTAGTTCCCCACCAGACCCAGAAACTGCCTTACTTCCCTCACGGTGGTTGGTCTCGGCCAGCCCTGGATGGCAGTGATCTTCTCGGGGTCGGGGGCAACACCTTCTGCACTTACCACGTGCCCCAGGTACTGCACTCTGGGTTTCAGCAGGTGGCACTTAGAGGGCTTGAACTTCATCCCGTATTTGGCAAAGGACGCGAACACCTCGGCCAGGTGCTCCAGATGGGCTTCATACGTCTGGGAGTAAACAATCACATCATCCAAGTACAATAGGACGGTCTCGAAGTTTAGGTGTCCCAGACAGCACTCCATCAGCCGTTGGAAGGTTCCTGGGGCATTGCACAGCCCGAACGGCATACTATTGAATTCACAGAGCCCCATCGGGGTGGTGAAGGCGGTTTTCTCCCGGTCTTCCGGGGCCACGGCCACTTGCCAGTACCCACTGGTGAGGTCAAGGGTAGAGAAGTAGTTTGCAGTTCTCAGTGCGGCCAAAGATTCTTCAATACGGGGCAGTGGGTAGGCATCTTTATGGGTTATCTGATTAATCTTCCGGTAGTCCACACACATCCGCATGGTACCATCCTTCTTCTTGACCAGTACCAACGGAGCGGCCCAGAGACTACAGCTGTCCCGAATAACCCCTGCCTCCTTCATATTCCTCAACATATCTTTGGCACACTGGTAGTGTGCAGGGGGAATAGGCCTGTACCTCTCTTTGATAGGGGGGTGTTCCCCGGTGGGGCTATGGTGTTGGACCCCCTTAATCTGCCCAAAGTCTAGTGGATGTTTGCTGAAAACCTGTTCATACTCCAGCACCACCCTGTATACCCCTGCTTTGTGATGTGTAGGGGTATCATCAGTGCCTACGTGTAACTGTTGGTGCCACTCATTTACCTCCTCTTGAGGCGGGGAAGTGCTGGTAGTAGGTGGGGAGGCTGAGGGACTAGTTTCGTGGATGGTGTGGGGGTCCAGGGTGAGTAGTTTGGCAATGGTGGCATACCGGGGAAGCCTGACTTCTTCTTCCCCACAGTTCAGCACCCTCACAGGCACTCTCCCCTTCCTTACGTCTACCACCCCTCGGGCGGCCATTACAGTGGGCCAGTGCTCGGAGGGCATGGGCTCCATCATGGCAGGGTAGTCACGCCCCTGGGGCCCTACTGCTGCCCTACACCAAATCATCATCTCACTCCTAGGGGGCACAAGCAACGGGGCCACATCCATCACTCTCACTCCACCAATCTCTCCTCCTGTTGAGTTTACATGCTGGCGGTACATCAAGGCTCGGATCTCACGCTGCACAGCCCTCTGTCGGCTCCCCGCCGCCCTGGCGGCCAGCTGCTGCAGTAGGGCCAACACATCACCCATACAGTGCTCCATCACATTGGTTCCTAGCACTATCTTCGGGTTATGATCACTGGGTTCATTCATGATCACAATCATACCCTGGTGTTGCAGTTCAGCTTGCCCTACTGTCATAGCCACCTGTTTATACCCCACTTGGGTCAATGGGAGTCCATTGGCAGCAATTAGCGTTATACTAGTATCTGGGGGTGCCAGCTCGTCTATCCCCCAATACCGCTGGTACAACGTATATGGTATGGTGGTTACCTGGGATCCAGTGTCCAAGAGGGCCATCACCGGTATGCCATCCACAACCACGGGGATGATGGGTCGGGCCCCGATATACCGGTCCCGCCAGTCCAAGGGGCCATGGGGTTCTACTCCTGAGGGTTGGCCCGGGGCCCCAGGGGTTGCTCGTTTAACGGGCACTCTCGGATGTAATGCCCAGGCTTACGGCACTTGTAGCAGGTTGGAGGTTTGTCCCGCGGGTTGCTATTACTTCTCCGCTGCATCCAGGGTACATCTTCAGGGCTGTCGGCAAGCTGTATCGGTGCTGAAAGCTGAGATCTGGTCAACGGTTGGAGTGCAGCAAGAATCTTGGCGAGGTCTCCGTCCATGCGACGGACCTGGGCTGCCAGTTCCTCCATGGTGCTGCTTGGGGCTGCAGGTGTTGGAGAGGTTGGTAGGGCAGGGGCCACCACCACGGGAGCCGTCTCGATGGGCCACGGGGCTGGTTCCAGGGCTTCGGAGGCCGGGGGCTGTAGTGCTTTAATGGCATGTTCCTTTAACACAGCAAAGTCCACATCAGGGTGTTCCAGGGCCCACAGCCGGAGTTGTTTACGATCCTCAGGGGATCTCATCCCCTGCGCAAATTGCTCTACTAACATCTTGTTGCTATCCGCCTCATTAATAGGATTCACCCGCTTTAGCGTGCGGAGGGCGGTTTGAAGACGTAAAGCATAGTCTCGAATGCTATCCACAGCCCGTTGCCGGCACTGGTAAAACTGCATCCTCAGCTCAGCTTCAGTCCGGGTCTCGAAGGCAGTCTGTAGCTTCTCAAAGATGGTGGCTACAGAGAGCCGGTCCCCCTCAGCCCAGGTCTCCGCCTCTTGCTCAGCCGCACCGGTTAACTGGCCTAGTACTATCGCTGCACGTTGCTTATCGGTCAGGGGGTACAGCTCTAGCAACGGGTTAAGCTTTTTCCGGAAGGCCTGTAAGGCATCCGGTTTCCCGTCATACTGCGGTAGCCAGGCAGCTCCGGGCGCATAGGGCAAGGAGAACGGCATGACCTGAGCGAGCGCGGGGGCCGCAGCACCTCCCGCCAGCGCGGCCGGGACCTGGGCAGGCCCATTCCCATCCGCGGGTGCCACTGCGGCTGCGACCACCGCTCCTCCAGCGGCTCCGTCGGGCGCAGACATCTTGTTTCCATCCCCCTTAGCTTCTTTCCGGCCACTCCTCTATTGGGGCGGAGTTTTGGCCTTCGCGCCTCTGCTACTCGAGAAGACGCTCGAGCGGGAACTTTTCGCGCCAAAGATGGCGACTTCTGGAAATTTTCAGCCGGATACCTCCGGCGGTCACAAGGCGCACCTCTACCCAACGGCAGAGCGGTAAGATCCTGTTCGTGACGCCAAGTTGTCGCGGGCGGAGGAGGGGACGCCGCGCTCTCCCACTGCTGCTCATGTACGGCTGCCGTGGCTGCTGCGGCCTGCTGCTGCTCGGTGGCTCGAGCGTTGGGCCGGATCCCGGGGACTCTAGCGGCGCTCCTCGCCCGTGAGTGAAAGGGGGGTTTTTGGGTGTGGGGATTGAGTCTATTGTCCGTGACGCCACCCACGGTTGTGGTGATTTATTAACACCACCGCTGCTCTGTATGGGGATCCTGGGCAGGATGGTATGGAGCAGCCAGTGGTTATGTTGCCCCTCCGTGGGTAGGGGTTGGTGATCCCGGGACTCAAGGGGGAGGTGAGAGATGCAGGGCCTGGTGGGCGCAGGGACGCGGGGGCAGCACTGTGCCTTCCGGCACTGTGGTACTCACTCAGCCTGAGACGGTGACACAGTTCTCTGTAAACAAACGGCTGGTAAGACGGTTCCCACGGACGGCTGCACTTGCTCTCCCAGTAGGTAACGGTGATGTCCCTTTGTCCTGCACCTAATGTTCGTGTGTTGGTAGCAATGGGTTCCCACCGGTAACCCGCTCCCCGGCTTGGATATGGGCCGGAGGAGCCCTACTTTGCCCGCAGACGCTGGCCCTGAGGAACTGGTGCCCTGGCGGTGGCGGTGTTCCTCCTTAATGGTTGGACTGTTGCCTTCAATCGGGACTTGGTTGTTGGGAGACAGACGTCCCCTTCACTGACAGATTTGGCAAATTATGGCGACTCCTAGCCTTGCCGGGGTCCGAGAGGCCCCTGCCCTGGTGCTGACTGTCCTTCGTATACTGCTCCAGACCGCCGGGCCACTACCCGTCCGCGGTCCTTCCAGCAACCTCCGAGCAGTCCCCCTCCAGACAATCACCGCTGTTGCTGACCTTGCTGACACTGTCCTGCACTTAGCCGGACCAACTTCAGGTCTTTCTACGTTCACTTTTACTCTTTTCTTCTTTGCTCCACTACCACTTCACTTTCACTTCCCTAGCTTGAACTCCTCCTCAGACTCTAGTCTGGCTTCAACTCGACTCCTCTCTGTTCTCAACTCAAGCTCTGCCTGAGCTAAACTGCCTGGTTCTTCCCGCCTCCAGGGCTGTGTACTCCTCGGTGGGCGGAGCCAACCGCCTGGCCCACCGCCTGGTGTGAACATCAGCCCCTGGAGGAAGGCAACAAGGATTTTAGTAGCTTTGGTGTTCCTAACTGGGATGTAGGGTGTGGTGGTGTTGTGACCTGTGACCCCTGCCTGCCCAGGGCGTCACATTGTCACTGAGGTTACCTGGATCCAGCGGTGGCCGCGGGTAACCTCAGTGACAGTTCAGCTGATCGCGCTACTCACCGCCGCTCCGGTCAGCTCCACAATGAGGTGAGTAGCGCGATCAGCTGAGCTGTCACTGAGGTTAATCGCAGCCACCGCTGCATCCACCGCTGCATCCAGTGGCGGCCACCGGGTAACCTCAGTGACAGCTCAGCTGATCGCGTTACTCACCTCATTTGCTGGTGATTTCCCCCCCTCTCTCATACTCACCGATCCTCGATCACCGGCGCTGCACGGCATTCACACTGCTCCGGCGGCTATTCCTTTTTTGAAAAAGCCGGCCGCTCATTAAACAATCTCGTATTCCCTGCTTTCCCCGCCCACCGGCAAATGTGATTGGTTGCAGTGAGACACACCCACACGCTGAGTGACAGCTGTGTCACTGCACCCAATCACAGCAGCCGGTGGGCGTGTCTATACTGTGCAGTAAAATAAATAAATAAATAATTAAAAAATCCGGCGTGCGGTCCCCCCTATTTTAATACCAGCCAGATAAAGCCATACGGCTGCAGGCTGGTATTCTCAGGATGGGGAGCCCCACATTATGGGGAGCCCCCCAGCCTAACAATATCAGCCAGCAGACGCCCAGAATTGCCGCATACATTAGATGCGACAGTTCTAGGACTGTACCCGGCTCTTCCCGATTTGCCCTGGTGCGTTGGCAAATCGGGGTAATAAGGAGTTATTGGCAGCCCATAGCTGCCACTAAATCCTAGATTAATCATGTCAGGCATCTATGAGACACCCTCCATGATTAATCTGTAAATTACAGTAAATAAACACACACCCGAAAAATCCTTTATTAGAAATAAAAAACACAAACACATTCCCTCATTACCAATTTATTACCCACAACAAAGCCCTCCATGTCCGGCGTAATCCACGGTCCTCCAGCATCGCATCCAGCTCTGCTGCATGCAGGTGACAGGAGCAGCAGAAGACACAGCCGCTCCTGTCACCTCCACGCAGCTAATGGAGACAGCCGTGTGATCGGCTGAGCTGTCACTGAGGTTACCTGGATCCAGCGGTGGATGCAGCTGTGGCCGCGGGTAACCTCAGTGACAGTCCAGCTGATCGCGCTACTTACCGACGCTCCTGTCAGCTCCACGCAGCAAATGAGGTGAGTAGCGCGATCAGCTGAGCTGTCACTGAGGTTACCCGTGGCCACCGCTGCATCCACCACTGGATCCAGGTAACCTCAGTGACAGCTCAGCTGATCGCGCTATTGCCTTCATTAGCTGCGTGGAGGTGACAGGAGCGGCTGTGTCTTCTGCTGCTCCTGTCACCTGCATGCAGCAGAGCTGGATGCGACGCTGGAGGACCGTGGATTACGCCGGACATGGAGGGCTTTGTTGTGGGTAATAAATTGGTAATGAGGGAATTTGTTAGTGTTTTTTATTATTAATAAAGGATTTTTCGGGTGTGTGCTTTTTAACTGTAATTTACAGATTAATCATGGAGGGTGTCTCATAGACGCCTGACATGATTAATCTAGGACTTATTGGCAGCTATGGGCTGCCAATAACTCCTTATTACCCCGATTTGCCAACGCACCAGGGCAAATCGGGAAGAGCCGGGTACAGTCCCAGAACTGCCGCATATAATGTATGCGGCAATTCTGGGCGGCTGTTGGCTGATATTGTGAGGCTGGGGGGCTCCCCATAACATGGGGCTCCCCATCCTGAGAATACCAGCCTGCAGCCGTATGGCTTTATCTGGCTGGTTTTAAAATTGGGGGGGACCGCACGCCGTTTTTTTAAATTATTTAATTATTTATTTCAATGCACAGTATAGACACGCCCACCAGCTGCTGTGATTGGGTGCAGTGTGACACCTGTCACTCAGCGTGGGGGCGTGTCTCACTGTAACCAATCATAGGCGCCGTTGGGCGGGGAAAGCAGGGAATACGAGATTGTTTAATGGGCGGCCGGCTTTTTCAAAAAAGGAAAAGCCGCTGGAGCAGTGTGAATGCCGTGCAGCGCCGGTGATCGGGGATCGGTGAGTATGAGAGAGGGGGGGACACTTCAGTCACTCGGGGGATTAGCGGTCACCAGTGAATCCTTCACAGGTGACCGCTAATCAGGACGCTACACAGACAGAGCCGCGGAGTCGCTGTACAGTCCCCTTTACACACTGAGACTTTGCTGCACAGCGGGAAACAAAGGACCAAAGAATGGTCCTGAACGATTTGTAGCGATCACAACTTCACAGCAGGGGCCAGGTCGCTGATGTGTTTCACACACTGCAATGTCGCTGGGGAGGTCGCTGTAACGTCACAAAACCGGTGACGTTACAGCTATGTCGTTTGTGATGTTGCAGTGTGTAAAGCCACCTTAAGCAGTGTGCGCTGCTCCCTGCTCTGTGCACATTTAGCTGCAGCACACATCTAATTAATTAATTAAGTAATTAACCCGATGTGTGCTGTAACTAGGAGAGCAGGGAGCCAGCGCTAAGCGGTGTGCGCTGCTCCCTGCTCTGTGCACATGTAGCTGCAGCACACATCGGGTAATTAACCCGATGTGTGCTGTAATTAGGAGAGCAGGGAGCCAGCGCTAAGCGGTGTGCGCTGCTCCCTGCTCTCTGCACGTGTAGCTGCGTGCGCTGGTAACCAAGGTAAATATCGGGTTGGTTACCCGATATTTACCTTAGTTACCAAGCGCAGCATCTTCCACGCGGCGCTGCTGGCTGGGGGCTGGGACACTGGTTGCTGGTGAGCTCACCAGCAACTCGTGTAGCCACGCTCCAGCGATCCCTGCCAGGTCAGGTTGCTGGTGGGATCGCTGGAGCGTCGCAGTGTGACATCTCATCAGCAACCTCCTAGCAACTTACCAGCGATCCCTATCAGGTTGGATCGTTGTTGGGATCGCTGGTAAGTTGTTTAGTGTGACTGGGCCTTTATCCTGTAATATTAGCAAACAAGAAAGTAGAAAACATGATAGAAGCATCAAAACGCCTATCATGAGTATATTGGGGTCAATTACCACCGGAGAGGGCTTAATTTAAATTTTTTTCATGAAGCCTTGTTGCACAACACTGACAAGGTCTTTCATAAGGTCCTTCATTGACTTTAGAAGCCTTGGCTTCCTCAATAATTTTCCACTATTTCCTTCCCAGTGGGAATATTTATTCCCCGGAATGGGAGGGTTGTGAACTCTGTGCATCCAGAATAGCTCTTGCTTCACCAGCTCTTTTGTATCATATCAGAACAATTTCATTCCTGCACTGTTTCCTATTCTACAGCCAATGAAAAGAAGGGCAGTGAGCCCCATAGGGGTGAACGGACCCCATGACGATCGGGAGGGTGCAGGGTAGGAAGGGGTTAAGTGGTTTAGTTGGGGCAGGGGATATATGGGCTCATAGGATTGGTAGAAAAGAGCTGTAGGGGGGATTGGAGGAGAGCAGGAAAGGGGTGGGGGTGTTGTAGGAGGTATAAGAGAGGTGGTGACCTGGTTACCTCCCTTTTGTCGCCGGAAATTTTGTGTCCCCAGGACGTGCGTGCTGCCTGCTGCTATGTCTGACCTGAATGAGCTGCTGGAGATGGTGCGTGGGGCCTCCGAGGTCCTAGGTGTGGATGCTCTGCGGCATCAGCTGGCGGCGGTCTGTGGTGCTGGAGCGGTTCTGCCTGGTGCTCCTGCATCCGGGCCGCTGCTACGTGCTCGGCGGGCGCGAGCTGGAGGGGAAGAGTGAGATCCAGGAGCCCCTGCGGGGACCCTCCGGGGCAGCGGAGCCCTGCAACTTACCAAGTGGAGCTGCCGGCCGCCGGGAGGAATCCTCGTCGGAGATCCCGCGGGTCGGGGGTAGGCGGAGCTTCAGCGGGGCCCACTTCCGGTCCGCGGCCTGCACAGCCCCAGACTGGAGCAGCGGTAACGGCAGCCCCCAGTGAAGTGCCGGCCAGGGGTGGAGCCCGGCGTCCAAGATCAACGGAGGAGACTCCCTGCAGGCTGCAGGTGAGAGCTACAGGACGGAGGGCAGGTGCGGATGGGAGCGGCGACTTGAGGAGAGCGGAGGAGGGGTACGGTGGCCCGCAGGCACGGATGAGGTCCACAATTACAGTCCCCCCCAGTAAGGATCGGGCTGGGGGGTGTTCCCAGCGAGGGTCAAATTCAGGACGGCCTTCCTGCAGTCGGCAGGGAGGGAGCCCGCTGAGATCGGAGGGAGAAGCGGCGGCGCAGCAGTCGGACATGAGAACGGCGAGGAGGGACGGCAGCAGGGCGCCACGTCGCGCAAAAAGGAAGATGTCTAGCAGGAGTCGCCCGGAGTAGCAGGGTGCGGTGACTGTGGGGGTTGACGGCCACCAGGTGCGGGCTGTTCCCTCGCTGGTCCCCCCTGAGGACTTCGGCAGCACGTCAGACTCCGGCGAGGAAGAAGGGTCGATGGCAGCGGCGGGTCGGATGGAGCGGCAGCAGGAAGATCGTGGTACGGCTGTTCCAACTTCGGTTCGACGGCAGCCTGGTGAGCGGACGACAGAAATGTTTAATGCTGTGGGTAGTGCGGGCGGGGGCGGGGGTTCCTCCGCGGGGAGTGTTTTGCAGGGGGCGGGTGCGGTCGGACAGTCAGGTTTACCGGGCCCGGAGTTTTGGGGGCAGCTTTTGGGGGTGTTGCAGGGGTTGTCTGCGGAGCGGGTAAGTCGGAGTGGGCTTGGGGCTCCGGTGGGGGCGTGGGTGGGCCCTTCGGAGGTGGTGCAGACAGGGGCGCTGGTGCGCGAGGTTGCGGTGCTGGCCCCTACCTCGGCGGTAGGTGCGGAACAGGCGGTCGGTGGGGCGGCTGAAGTGGGTGCGAGTAAGGAGGCGGAAAAGGAAAAAGAAAAGGAGGATGAGGTTGTGCGGTTGGACGATAGGACGCGGAGTGAAATTTACGTGTGTTTTGAAAGTCCGTTAGGGGTCCATTTGAAAAAGGAGGTGAGGGAAAAGATATGGAAAGGGGAGTATGTGGAGATTTTTTTCCCTGCTTCCCTTGGAGAAGTTTAATTTGGATAAAGTGAAGCCCAGTGATTCAAAAAAGGAGAAAGAGGACGAAGAAAAACGACGGTATAGGTTGATCCCGAGGACGTTTACTAACTGGCTACAGGCCTTTGCGATCTTAGCCAGCGTGATTGGGGAGAAGGAGTCGGAGCATTGTTCCGCCCTATTTGGATATATGGACGCGATAGGGGAGGCGTATAGAGGGTACGGAGGTCTAGGGTGGTTGAGGTATGACGAGCAGTTCCGGCAACGGAAGGCTCTGCGGCCTGGTGTCCGGTGGGATCACAAGGATATTTCCTTGTGGATGCGGTTAATGACGGCTCCGGCTCAGCCCTTTCGAGGGGGTGCCGGGAGCCCGAGAGCGAGTGGCAGGTCCCTGGCTGGGCAGAAAAAAGGGGCTTGTTGGCAGTATAATGAGGGACAGTGTAAGTTTGGGGCTTCATGTCGGTTCAAACATGAGTGTTCCGGATGTGGAGGTTCCCACTCCTTGGCCAGGTGCTTCAAAAAAGGTAAAGGAAAGGCGGGGGAGGGGACTGGAAAGAGGGAGGACGCCAGTGAGGGTAGAGGCGATGCTTCCCTATTTAAATAGATACCCGCATGTCCGGGCGGCAGAGTTGTTGGCAAGTGGTTTTTCGGTGGGTTTTCGGATTCCGTTTGAATCTGAGGCACCGGTGTTTCGCCCGGGGAATTTGAGGTCCGCAAAAGAACATCCGGAGGTGGTGAAGGAAAAGCTGCAAAAGCAGGTGGAGTTGGGGAGGATGGCGGGCCCATTCCAGGACCCGCCATTCTCCAACTTACGGATTTCCCCCCTTGGGGTGGTACCAAACAAGGAGCCGAACAAATTTCGGCTCATTCATCATTTATCTTATCCGGCGGGATTGTTGGTGAATGATGGGATATCACCAGAGTTGTCGGCGGTATGTTATGTATCGTTCGATAAGGCCTTAGAGTTGGTAAGGGTTGCAGGGCGGGGGGCTCTGATGGCAAAGGCGGATGTGGAAGCAGCTTTTCGTTTACTCCCGGTGCATCCAGAGAGCCTTCATCTCTTAGGGTGTATGTGGGATGGTGAATACTATGTGGATCGTTGCCTGCCGATGGGCTGTTCCATTTCGTGTGCTTATTTTGAGGCATTCAGTACTTTTGTGGAATGGGTAGTCAAGGAGGTGGAAGGAATTCATTCAGTGATTCACTATTTGGATGATTTCTTTTGCGTTGGTCCGGCGGGTTCTTCGGTTTGCTCCTTGTTGTTATTCACGTTAGAGCGTATCGCGGGGAGCCTCGGCATTCCCTTGGCGAAAGAAAAAACGGAAGGGCCGGTTGAAATTGATACACTGGCGATGGAATGCCGGTTGCCGGAGGGGAAGCTTTTGGATTTGAAGGCGTCGGTGCGGTTTTTGTCTCGGGCTAAGAAGGTGCGGTTGCGGGAATTGCAGTCAGTGCTCGGAAAATTGAATTTCGCTTGTTGCATTATGCCAATGGGGCGGATATTTAATAGGAGACTGACGAGCGCAACCGCGGGGGTAAAAGCGCCGAATCACTTTGTCAGAGTGACTAAGGTGATGAAGGGGGATTTGTTGGTTTGGGAGGATTTTTTGGACCGGTATAACGGTCGGACCCTTTGGATGAGCAGGGCATTGTCCAATAGCCAGTTGGAATTGTTTACTGATGCAGCTGGCGCGACGGGTTTTGGAGCAATTTTTCAGACACACTGGTGTGTGGGAAAGTGGCCGCAGCTTTGGGTGGAAAAAGGTTTGGTAAAGAATTTGGCGCTGTTAGAACTGTTTCCCATTATTGTGGCAGTGGAGTTGTGGGGCCCCGCTTTTTCCGGAAGACGGGTTTGCATGCATTGTGACAACATGGCGGTGGTGCATTGCATCAATGCGCTATCGGCAAAATCTCCACCGGTTGTGGGGTATTTAAGGCATCTGGTGTTGCGCTGCTTGGAGTTAAACATTTGCGTGGTTGCTCGGCATGTGCCCGGAGTTCAAAACGAGGCGGCTGACGCGCTATAACGGTTTCAGTTTTGCAGGTTCAGGAGGCTGGTGCCGGGAGCGGACATGGATGGAGAACCCTGCCCGGAATGGCTGTGGGGCCTGGCATCGGTATAGCATTTGAAGGAATTAGGAGATCGGTGACCGAAGCTACTTGGTGCAGATACCAGGCGGTTTGGGAGGAATGGGCAGAGTTGGAAAGTGGGGACTTTATGGAGCCAGGTTACAGGGGCCGAGTGTTGGGGGTCCTGACGTTAATTAGTGGGGATTTTTCGGCAGGTCGGTCCGTTTCGGTGATTGGTTACAAGTTGGCGGCGTTGGCCTTCTTGTTTCAGATGCAAGGGGTTAGGGATGCGACTAAGGATTTTCTGGTGCGGCAGGCAATGAAGGGTTTTCGTAAAGGGGCTCAGTCGCGTGACATGAGGCGGCCGGTGTCATTGCCATTGTTGGTTCGTTTAGTGGGGTGTTTAAGGGAGTTGTGTTCGTCCCCTTATGAGCGGGTGTTGTTTTCGGTAGCTTTTGTTTTGGCGTTTTTTGGGGCCTTTCGCATTGGTGAATTGATCAGCCCGACTAAGCAAGCGATAGGTGGTTTGCTGATGGAGGATGTAATGCTGGGGGAGGACAGGGTGGAATGTCGGCTTCGTTTTTCAAAGACGGATCAGAGGGGCCGGGGGCACTTAGTAGTGTTGTTTGCATTACCGGGGCACCAGTTATGCCCGGTGGTACAGGTTGCGGAGTTTTTAAGGGTGCGCGGTGGTTACCCCGGCGTTTTCCTGAGGCATATGGATGGATCTGCTTTATTGCGTTACCAATTCATTGCGGTGCTGAAGACGGCTTTAGCACGGGTTGGGGAGGAGACAAGTGAGTACGGGTCTCACCCCTTCCGGATTGGGGCGGCGACGGAAGCCGCTAGGTGGGGTTTGAGTGAGGATTGTATCCGGCGGATTGGGAGGTGGGAATCTTCCAGGTTTCGCTTGTACATTAGGCCTCACTTGGTCAGGTGAGGGTTCGTGGGGTGGGGGTTTCCTTGTTTGCGTTTTATTTTGGTATGCGATATATTTTCCTTGTTCTGTTGCTGTTTTTATTCGTGGTCTTTGTATTTTGTAGGTCCATGCCTTGTGTGGATCCTCGGGCACTCCTATGTGTATTGGGGAGCGTTGCGGGCGGATGTTCGTCATGACGGTCGGCAGCTTGGAGTGGCGGTGACGGAAGCCCGAGTAAAGTGGCTTGGAATTCGGGGCATGACCTGGGGTAGAGTGCGCCCCGAGGTGGCTTATTATAGCCGTATGGATCGTGACCCGGATGTGTTAATTTTACATGTGGGAGGGAATGATTTGGGAGTGAGGTCGGCGAGGGAATTAAAAAGGGACATAAAGCTGGACCTGTTACATTTGTGGAGGGCGTTTCTGGGCATTGTTATTGTTTGGTCGGACATCATAGCTCGGACGCAGTGGCGTTTTGGTAGGTCGGTGGACCATATTAATAGGGCTCGGAGCAAGCTGAACCGGGCAATTGGCATGATTGTGGCGCGGAATGGTGGTTTTTTGGTGCGGCATAGAGAACTGGAGGAGTCCACTGAGCAGTATCTAAGGAGAGATGGGGTTCATCTGACAGATGTGGGTTTAGATTTGTGGATGTTGGGTTTGAGGGATGGTCTGGAGCAAGCACTAGGGATGTGGAGGGCCCGGGCCAAGTAAGGGTGTCACTTGGCCGGTCTGTGGCGGGGTGATAGGTCCGTCAGAGAGGTTGGGAGTACCGACAGTCGGTTTGTTGGTACAAAGTCGCTCAAGGGGAGTGGCTTCGGATTGGATGGGAACTTGTGGGTGGAGGTCCCGCAGGTTCTGGGTAGGGGTAATTAACGATGGAACGTTGTTACCCCTCACCTTGGGCTGGGTGGTCACGGCCGAGGTGGTCCTCTGGGCCGGTTGGAGGTTACGGCCGGGGGGTTAGGAAAGATGGTTGGCCTCTCGGACGGATCTATCGGTGGTTTAGTTATACGGGTATATATGTATAAGGTTATGTTTAACAATTGGGTGGCATGTTGAGCCACGAGTTTTGGTATACATATATACGGTTAAATAAAGCTGTGGCCATTCCTGCAATAAAGTCGTGGTTATCGTCTTTATTTAGGTAAATATGGTAAGAGGGGTGTTTAACATGGTAACCTGCTTATCCCTTATAGATGCGTCAAGTGAAACAATGCAGAGAAGTTGTGTTGACAGGAAATGATACTAAAGAGATCATTTCCCAGTCCCTCCAACTTCAGAGTCGGCAAGGGGTACTCTCATTTCTCTCTTCACTCATACAATGTATATAAAATTCCCCCCTTTTTTTCAATTCTGCTTTGCACGTGCAAGTCTCCCTATCTGTGCTTTGACACAGTACAGCCTATGTCATGTACCCTCCTTGAAGATGCTTTCCTCCCTATCCACAATCTACCATGTATATGCTCGTTACTGTTGCTGTTTCTAACACTGAGCGGGCAAAAGCAAATGGAGTCAAGAGTTGTTATTGTCCTTTCTATGCCAGGATAGATACAAAATTTTTTGGAACATTTCTTAATTTTGTTTTTGCAAAGAGACAACTTGAAAAAAAATCACTGCAAGGTCCACAGCCTTTATAGCAAAAAAAAAAAAAAAAATTCAAAGCAACATCATAGAATGGTAGAATTGTAGAATTGTAAGGGACCTCAAAGGCCATCGAGTCCAACCCCCTGTGACTACCCTCACTACCTCCGGTGTAGCCTGTTCCACTCTCTGACTGCCCTCACTACCTCCCGTGGTAGTCTGTTCCACTCTCTGACTGCCCTTACTACCTCCCGTGGTAGTCTGTTCCACTCTCTGACTGCCCTTACTACCTCCCGTGGTAGCCTGTTCCACTCTCTGACTGCCCTCACTACCTCCCGTGGTAGCTTGTTCCACTCTCTGACTGCCCTCACTACCTCCTGTGGTAGCCTGTTCCACTATCTGGCTGCCCTCACTACCTCCTGTGGTAGCCTGTTCCACTCTCTGACTGCCCTCACTACCTCCTGTGGTAGCCTGTTCCACTCTCTGGCTGCCCTCACTATCAACCATGGTCTCCTGTTCCACTATCTGACTGCCCTCACTACCTCCTGTGGTGGCCTGTTCCACTCTCTGTCTGCCCTCACTCTCAGAATGTCTAATCTGTATCTCCTTAGTTTTATAAAATCATAGAATGGTAGAGTTGGAAGGGCCCGGTAGAGTTGGAAGGGCCCGGTAGAGTTGGAAGGGCCCGGTAGAGTTGGAAGGGCCCGGTAGAGTTGGAAGGACCCGGTAGAGTTGGAAGGGCCCGGTAGAGTTGGAAGGGCCCGGTAGAGTTGGAAGGGCCTGGTAGAGTTGGAAGGGATCGGTAGGGTTGGAAGGGACCAGTAGAGTTGGAAGGGATTTGTAGTGTTGGAAGGGACCAGGGACATAATATATATGTGCCAAGAGATTGCTAGTTCCCTAAAACTTTCCAGTCTAATAATGCTCTATCCTCTTGGTCTCTTTTTTTTAGCGCTGGTTGATTGATAACCAGCAGTCTCTACACCTTCAAAGATCGATGTCTCACTCGATGTCACACACTGATACAAGGTTTTCCGTAATCTTGTCATTGTGAATGCTGAGTTCTGCATTGAAAATCATTACAAGAGATCATTAGGATTAATATGAGCTCTTTATAGGTAATTTTCCTTAATATTTATTAATTTAGTCTGAATACAAAATCTATTCAGCAATCAAGAGGAAGAAGAGCACAGAAAATATTATCAATATATACTGTAGCCATATTACTGCAGTGTAGAAACACCAATTGGCATGGCATTATATTAATGAAGCATATGAACGAAGACAAAGCCTAAAGCTCTTGGACCCATTGCCCCATGACTCATTTAGTGCATAAATAGACCTGCTGTCCCTACAAAAAAAAATAAAAAAAAGGGTTTTTTTAGGTGTATTGTAAAAAATTAAATTCCTTGCGACCTTACATATTCTATTGAACAGACAGCCGGGACCCTACTAGAAGATACCATGTTTTCTCCGTCCTTCACTCATCTTGCCCCTACATGGACAGTTGGGATGAAACTGGCTGGTGTGTGGGACTGTAGTCCTAGAGTGTAAGACATTTTTTTTTCCTGAAAAATATCTTTGTTCTACTTTTTAGATAATTTTGGCTGAAAAAAACTTTCTTAAGCAACATTATAACTTAACCTCCATCACCTGCATAAATCAATTACATTGTTGTGCGCTCATAGACATGACCACCTGTTATGGTTGCTTGCCACAATCTGACTGCAGGATAGCAAGGAACGGGGGCTCCTATACTGTCCCTCATGCTAGTGGACCCTAGGCTATCCCTACCTCATGGTTACCCCAAATGGTGAAATTCTCCTGACCAGATCTAATATGTCCCCCCCCTCTCCCCCCAGGGAAGGAAGAGGTGGGAGTGTGATGGAAAGACAGATTAAGACAAACAGGGGAAAACCAAAACTTAGACACACTGCAAACTCATAAGAACAAACAGTAAGATATTGAGGAGAAAAGCAAGAGCAGGAAGGTAACAACAATAAAACAACAAGGGTTAACACCACAACTGTTTACAGCAATAATTCACACAAACCACCAATACGTCTGGATCTCAACACCTCACCAGACCAGTATAGATAAACTATAGCTGGCATTAATGGAAGAGCCGGCCTATGTCTGCAGGTCAACCTCCAAGTCTGCCTCTGCTGATCACAGACATCAGGGAAGTTAGCAGGGAGAGTTCCACAATCTGACAAAGACAAAGACTCCTGCATTTATGACTTTTTTAGAGAGGAAGAATAAGGATTAGCTTGAAGGCAAGCTGTCAGGTCCCCTCTGCCCTCCAACCAAGCAGCAGCATTGAAACCTGTATGCCCAAATCTCCTCCCTAACCAGCCCTATATACCGCTATTCACCAATATGAATTTTAAAAAAAACAACTTATAAACCTCACTTCCGCTATGCTAATTAGAGCCCTGACCAGTTGTAGTAGCGTTGTTTCCCCAAATAGTTGGCCCTTTTTCTGTGTAATCACACCATGGTGGGTGTGATAATGTTATTACTATGAGCCGGCATCAACAGCAGCTCATGGAGATCTCGCTCATGCACCCGGCTCCTTTCAGCCGCGTCGGTGTGTCTTCGAGGACGGGTTGGCACTTCCCTCCTTCATTAGGTGCACTAAAGCTCGGCTTCGGAATTTCCAACTTTATGCAAAAATATATAAACCTCTAAGTATATATATATACTGCATATCCTAGTACCTTGTTTCTTTTTAAAATGTTATTAACTCTGGTGATTTCTCCATTTCATTTGATTGATTATATCACGCCTATATCTTCTGTATCATTTCTGTAATAACAAGTACTTAAAATTTTAGCTACGCTGCACACATCGCGGCTCCTGTCATCCCAAGTTACTGTGTTCAAAAATGTTAATATAATATTATGCAAAATAAGAGTGATAATATAAAAATGGATTGGATAGTAATAGTCATTCTTAATTGCTTGCTTCAGGCTAAATTGCCAATTTTGGGAAAATCAGTAGAACATATCACTGGTGTTTAGATTAATTCATATATTCAGACTCGGGAGAATTAGGGAATATGAGTACACTTTCCTCAGGAAATGGTCATTGTTTCTAATAGAGCTTGATAATGAATTAGCTATATTTCTATACGTGCTATGTTATCAAGTCAAATTTAAAGGAACCTGACAGCTCATTCATGTTGCCTGAACCCCCAGTATCATGAATCAGACACCGGCTCCATTATTTCAACCATATATATTTTACATTGAATAGTTTCGGCATTTCAGAGATAACATGCTTTTAAAAGTAGAGTGAGTTTACCGCCCCGTGCTCAGCAGCCGAGCCGCTCGGGTCCGGACCTTCAGTAGGTGGCTCGAGGGTCTCCGGACCCGGGGGTCCTGCGGTCACTTCGATCAAAAGGGGTCTCGCGGTTCGGTGACGTAGGTGTACGGCCGGAGCCACGTTAAGTTCGTGACGCCACCCACGGGATGTGGTGAAGGTGGACACCACCACTGGAGTTACTGGGCACCCGGGGGAGATGTTTTGCAGCAAGTTGTTAACCCCTCCGTGGGTAGGGATGGTGGCCCCGGGACCCGTTGGGGGGAGTGTTTGGTGGTGCAGGGAGATGGGCGGCCGGAGGGCACTGATGTACTCACTATTAGTAAACACACGAGTCTCTGGTAAACCAAGGTGATGGTGATCGGTGCCCGCAGCCGGCCGCAGTCTGGTCCCCCACCCGGTTAGTGGTCTCTGCCTTTCTCTTATTTACAAGGCCCAAAAGTTTTTGGGCTGGCCTGCAAGGTCTCGGCCTTGTTTCTATTTATAAATATGGTTTAAAACTGGAACAGGGGAGTCAACAAAGTCCCAACAGGGACGGGCATTATGGTAGCCGGGGACCGCTACCTATTCAACATTCCTCTTCTTCATCTTCGGGACTGTATGGCGGAGGAGGGGAATGGGTGTGCCTCCGGGCACTGCAGCTCACCCTCCTTTTCATGTCTAGGGCGAACCACCCCCTCTCCCCGCAATGCCGGGTGTAAGTGACTAACTCACCGGGTTCCAGGTCCCGGTCCGGGTGACCCATGGGAAGGTGGGGATAGACATCCCTCCAGGACACAAAGATCTCCGCGTCCAAGTCCGGCTCAAAGATGAACCCCCATCCATTTTGGGGGTAGAAGTGCCGGACCTGGCCTTCATGCGTTGGGCCCCACACCCGGAAGGTGGCGTTCCTGAGATTGTCTTTTTCCTGGATGGTCCAGGCCAGCACCTCCGCTTTTCGTTTCTCACGGGCTGCTATCTCCCGGCCCAGCTGGCGCTGCTGCCACTCCCAATACGGAGCATCTGTCTGATCCTGCTCAATTTGCGCGGGGGTCGGACCCAGCCGGAGCTCCCCCGTGTCAGCCACGACCGACACCCTCCTTGGGGAACCCCACTGTGTCGCGGCCGGCTCTGCTGCTTGGCAGCGGCAACCCCGTGGTGCCTCAGTCGAGGCTTGGATCTTAGGAGCGGCCAGCTTTGCCCGTTGGGCCCACTTCCAGTCATCAGCCACCTCCATCTTGGCCGGGCGGACTGCCGGGGCCTGGATTAGCTGGGGCACGGTCACTTCCGGGACCGACAGGTCCACACCGGGGCAAGGCATCCTCCGAAGGTTAATCTTCCTCGAGGCCGGTGTTGGTGTCAGGATGGCGACGGGCTGACCGCCGGTGGCTTCTGCAGGTGGGTCCTCGGGGGCTGGTGGAGTGGACTCCGCTGCCGGTGTTGGTGTCACGTTAAGTTCGTGACGCCACCCTCGGGATGTGGCGAAGGTGGACACCACCGCTGCAGTTACGGGGCACCCGGGGGAGATGTTGCGCAGCAAGTTGTTAACCCCTCCGTGGGTAGGGATGGTGGCCCCGGGACCCGTTGGGGGGAGTGTTTGGCGATGCAGGGAGATGGGCGGCCGGAGGGCACTGATGTATTCACTATTAGTAAACACACGAGTCTCTGGTAAACCAAGGTGATGGTCGGTGCCCGCAGCCAGCCGCAGTCTGGTCCCCCACCCGGTTGATGGTCTCTGCCTTTCTCCTGCACCTGTTTTGTGATGGTGGACTACCTGCGCTTGCAACTTCAGGAGTCCGCTCGTGGTTGCCTGAGGAGCCCTTTGCCCGCAGACGCTGGCCCATGGGATCTCTCTGCCGTGGCAGTGGCTTTCTATCCCCCTCGTTGGGCTGTTGCCTTCAGTCGGGACTTTGGGTAAGACAGGACCTATAGTCCTGGCCTCAATCAGTTAATTAGCTATCCCACAGTAGCTTCTGGACTTAGCTTCAGGGTCTGAGTACCCCCCTTTGTGCTCCGGTTTCCGAGTCGGTTCCCCGGGTCGGTACCGGCGGGCCACTACCTGTCCCGGTCCACCTCGGTTCCACAGAGCCGTCTTCCCGGCTCCTGCAGACAGAGGCCTCCGTCTGCTTCCTAGCCAAAGATACCAGGGCTCCTACCCTGTCACCTGTCAGTTAGTTTCAGGCCTGACACACGGGCCTGCTTCCACTTAACTTCACCTCCACTAACAGACTCCCTGCTTTCCCGCCCCAGGCTGTCTGAGACTCCTCGGTGGGCGTCTTCCAACCGCCTGGTTCCGCCCCCTGGTGTGTCCATCAAGCTCTGAGGGGGGTGACTAGGGTTTTAAATGTTTGGCTGCTGTCACCTTGTTAGGAGACTGGAGCACTGCGGGGCCCTATCTGTGACTACCTGGCCTGGCCAGGGCGTCACATGAGGATACAAAAAGGACAACTAGTCCAAAAGGCAGGTCCCTGGTGGCTTCTCTCCTACCAGTTCCCTTAGACTGACAGGTTTCTACCTATAAGTAGGAGAAGATCTGTCATCCTAGGTGTCCGGGGCAAAGAAAATCAACCTAGAACATACCTCATCCTTTTAGACTAGTCAAGATAATCGTATCATCCTTGTTTGGCTTTTGCAAATTTTCTCTGAAATGTTGCAACGATTCAGTGTAAAACATATTAAGTAAGGAGCCCCGCCCCCCAGGTTCCTCCCTCCGCCCGGGCGCCTCCCTCCGTAATCGGGACCCTGGGTGTGTGGGAGTGTGTGTAGAGTGCAGGGCACTCGCTTGTTTTTCTGGGTCGGAGTTCACCTTTCCATCTTTGACCACAGGAGCTGTCACACAGGAATCTGCAACACTAGGGATTTGTGAATATAATTTTGTTTACTTGTAATGATATCCATACTCAACAGTTGCACCACTTTCATGGTATCTGACATCCTCTCCTATCTGACTGGGGCATCTTCTTTCCGGCATAGGGTGCTATGGCAGCTACACTTTCTTCTTCTATACACCTACCTCTTCTAGCCTTGGTCTTCTGTTGATCTGGATAGTCCCCTTTTCCCTCAACCAGGCGCTAGGTCCGTTTTAGTCCTGCAGCTTCATAAAGCCCACCAGGAAGTGCTGTGAGCACCGGACGTGCAGGAGACGGTCATGGGGGGCTAAGGAATGGCCCTTGCACCTACACAGACATCCTTCTCTCCTCCTGATCAGATAACCTCTGCTTTCCAATTCCAAAGATGGACACACTACATACCTTTACTTCTCCCTCAAACTTACTCTTAACTAGAGATGAACGAACCCGAGGTTCAGTGTTCGAATCAAACTTTTAGAAAAAAACAGAGTTTGGTTCAGAGTTTAGGTGTTTTATATAAGAACACTAATCACATGAGCATCGCTGAACTGGGGTACGCTCGGTATTTGGCCCAGTGAGAGCTACTTGCAACGTTTGATCAACTCACACTGGTGGTAACAACATAATGATCAAATGTAGTGTGTACAAAAAAAAATTATAAAACCTCACCCACCCACCCTGGAAGTGATCTGTTTATCGCTGGCTGCATGTGGGCAGAGACCCCAACTTCCCAATTAGTGCCTTCCAATGGGGTTCAGGTCAAGTGCGGGTTCCAAACCGATCTTAATTTGAAGTTCGACTGAATCCAACTTTCATGGATCCACTCATCTCTACTTTTAACCCTTCCATTTATTTCTTTTCACTTACAAATTAGTAATGGTTGGTCTCATAGATGCCTCCCTTTAGTAATCTAGGGCTTAGTGACAGCTATGAGCTGTCATTAACTCCTTATTATTCCGATTGCCACCACACTAGAGCAATCGGGATGAGGCGGGTAAAGTTCTGGATGTGTCGCATCTAAATGATGTGACAATTCTTGGTGGCTGCAGGCTGCTATTTTTAGGCTGGGAGGGCAGCAACCATGGACCTCCCCAGCCTGAGAATACCAGCCTCCAGCTGTCAGCTTTATCATTTCTGGGTATGAAAATTAGGATGGCACGCATGTCGTGTTTTTTTTTTATAATTTATTTAAATTATTAAAAAAAAAAAAAAAAGCCACATGGGGTCCCTCTTATTTTGCTATACAGCCAAGATAAGCACACGGCTGAGAGCTCCATTAACAAAAGCAACACACTCTTTTCCTGCTGCGGTCTTTATTCACTCATTCATGATTATATTTGTTAGATTTTTTTGTCTTACCTATTTTACAACATTAGATTCTCATGTAAAGCCCTGTTTCTAATAATATACCATTATAAGACTTAGAAGGTCATTGTCTCCCACAAGGTCAACACCCCCCTTCTGCTGCTGTCATTATTCCCATGTTTGACTGGCTAAAGCATTCTTCATCCCCACCCAGAACATAATCATGACATATAGCGATGTTCTTAATAACATACAAATTTTGTTTATCCTTACCTTTGCTTGAATTTGGTAAAAAGGGTTATGTCAAAGTTATGTGCTGTCCATAGAATAAAGGATAACTTAATAATCACTGGGGGTCCAACCTCTTGGGACCACAGCTATCACAGCCTCCAGCTGTCTGACTTATCTGCTCTGGGTATCAAAATACAGGGACGTTACATCACTTTTTCAATTTTTTTTTGTTTTAACACTCCAGTTTGGGGACACAGACACCTAGTGTGAGGGCAGCCAAACAGAGACACGGTCACAGAGGGTGGGTGGGAGAAGCAGGACTGCAACCAATCACAGACATTGTTACAGAATGGGGGTGGGTTAAGCGGTGCATATTCATGAACTTTAATGACCAGAACCAAGAAGCAATGTGACAGCTGCTGGGAAACTCATTAAGTTTCTCCTGCTTCAATCCCGGTAGTACTCTGACAACAATATTCCCAGAAAAGAAACCAGCTATGAGTCAAAAATGCATCCAGGCATCTTCTTTATACTGTTCCCATTCAGTTTCAGCACTTTTTCATCCATTGCAGCATTTTTACAGCCCTCCCAGACTTATTTCCATGGTGTTCCAGAAAATTATTCAAATTTACCATTGACTAGCATTAGGTTCATTATTCATGACGAGTACACAAATAGTAGAAATTATTCGACACGAAGAATCCGAACCCAAATATTTTACTATTCGCCCACACTAATTATCATCACAGACGAGATTAAAATGAAAGATAGCAAACTTTATATGAGGGGCTGCTGATAAGTCTTTGGCTTAAAGGCCTCGTCTCACTAAGCGGCATCGCTAGTAACATCGCTACTGAGTCACGTTTTTTGTGACACAATAGCGATCTTGCTAACGACCTGGCCCCTGCTGTGAGGTCGCCGGTTGTTGCTGAATGTCCTGGACCATTTTTTGGTTGTTGCTCTCCCTCTGTGAAGCACACATCGCTGTGTTTGACAGCGAGAGAGCAATAATCTGAATGTGCAGGGAGCAGGGAGTCGGCTTCTGCGGACGCTGGTAACCAAGGAATACATTGGTTAACCAAGCAAAGCGCTTTTCTTGGTTACCCGATATTTACCTTGGTTACCAGCGTCCGCAGCTTCTAGAGGCCGGCTCCCTGCTCCCTGCACATGTAGCCAAGGTACACATCGGGTAAAGCGCTTTGCTTAGTAACCCAATGTGTACTATGGTTACCAAGCACAGCAACGTTACACGGGTCGCTGGTGGCTGATCTCTGATCGCTGTGGAGATCTGCCTGATTGACAGCTCACCAGTGACCATGTAGCGACGCTCCAGCGATCCCTGCCAGGTCACATCGCTGGAGCGTCACTAAGTGTGACGGTACCTTTACCCAGAAAGAAACGAGATAGGATGATGAAACTTTACATTTATTCCACATACTTTCCACTGATGACAACACACTTCTTTCATCGGTGTTCCAAGTTCTGTAAGCCTAGCAAAAAGAAGGATTTTGGTTGTGCCTCAAACCAGGCATCTGTAGCAGCCATGGCATCAGAAATGGTGGGAAATTTGGTACCCTTGAGGTCTTTCTTCAGGTTTGGAAACAGATGATAGTTGGAGGGAGCTAGATCTGGTAAATAAGTTGGGCGTTCAACCAGCTGGAAGCCCAGCTCTGCCAGTTTGACCGTGGTCGCTTGTGCAGTGTGAGCGGAGGCATTGTCTTGCAAGAACAAGATTCCTTCTTACAGCTTGCCGCACCTTTTGGCCTTCAGAGCTGGCTTTAATTAGTCCAAAATTTCAATACAATATCTTGCATTGATGGTGGAACCCTTTTGAAGGTAGTCCACTAACAGTACACCTTCCTTATCCCAGAACACAGACGCCATCACCTTAGTGGTTGATTTTACACCCTGAACTTCTTTGGACGAGGGGAGAAACATTGTGCCTCCACTCTTTTCACTGCTCCTTGTTTTCAGGGTCATACAAATAAATCGAGGTCTCATCCATAGTGACCAGTCAACCCAGGAAGTTCTTTTCTGTCCGGAAACGGTGACAAATGGAACAGGAAGTTTTCACTCGCATGCTTCTCTGGTCTCTTGTGAAACATTTGGAGACCCACTTTGCAGATCGCTTCCTCATGTCCAAATGTTCATGGATAATGACACAAACACGTTCACGGTAAATCCCCATGATGTCTGCTTTTGCTTTAGCTGAAATTTGTGGATTCTCCAGTATGAGGTTGTGCACAGCATCGACGATCTCTGGAACAACAACCACTATTGGTCGTCCAGGACGTTCCTCATCATTGGTGCTGAAGTGGCCCGTTTTAAATTTGACAACCCAGTTCTTAACTGTGGAATATAAAGGATATTGATCCCCAATGTCTGCGACATTTCACCATGAATATCCTTTGTGGACTTTCCTTGCAGAAACAAGAATTTTTTCGCTCCTCTGCTCTCAGTTGCTGTGAATACCGCATTAGACTCCACCATTTTCTTTTCCCGCGTGCGTAGAACACTGTTGCCTTGAGCAACAAACACAATTTTTAAAACATATATTTGTCACATAAGGCTTTCATGTGATAGAACATTCGTTACCATAGAAACAAAAAAGATCACAAAGCTAAAGACTTATCAACAGCCTCTCGTATAGATAATAATGGATCGCCCATACACAATAGATAATATCACAAATCACTTCTTTCCCTCTCCCTGCACAGTGACCTCTGCACATGTCAAAAAGCATGCCCACAACATTGTCCCATAGAAGTCAATGAGGATCTCAAGACAATTGTTGCCTAACGTCTATGTGACTGTCATAAAGTAAATCTCTGAAGGTTGTTAACAGCATCAAAAGCAAGATGGCAGCACCTTAACCTTGTAAAGAAAATAGAATGAAAAATCCATAATCAGATTAGCAAAAAAGAATATTTACTGTCTCTAGAATATTTACTGTTTCACGGCTTTGTCAAATTTAGCTATCTTTTCACCAAAATAATCACTTGGGTGTACCAGGCACTTGCACTTGAAAGAAAAGTACAATCCTCTTTTGCTGCTATCATTATTTTTCTGATCTGTTCTGATATTAGGATCTGAGACCAGAGCTGCTTTGTAACATGAATGAACGGTACAGGTCACTGACTCCAACATGAACACCCACGTGTCCTCTTACTACCGATCATTCCTATGAAACCTGCCCGACTAAAAGAAAAGTGCAACTACTCTGGATTTTATTTATGTTACTTCTGTAGATAGTACAGATGAGCAAATCGAATTTGCTATTATTTTTACAAAAAAATTGCTCTATTTTGCAATATATATTTTGCTGAATACCATATTTTTGATTTTATAAGAAGCATCGGATTATAAGATGCACCCCAAATTTAGAGATAAAAAAGATTAAAAAAAAATTAGGTCTGTCTTATACTCCAGTGGTGATTACCGGAGGGGAGCAACAGAAATGGTGGAGTGAGGTCACAGGAGGCAGGGGCAGTGCTGGAGTTGGACGATGCTGCAGGCGCTGCGGTGGGGGCTGTGCTGGGGGCTGTGCTGGCAGCGGTGGGGGCTGTGCTGACTGCAGAGGCTGTGCTGGCTGCGGTGGGGGCTGTGCTGGCTGCAGAGGCTGTTCTGGCAGTAGTGGGGGCTGTGCTGGCAGCGGTGGGGGCTGTGCTGACTGCAGAGGCTGTGCTGGCTGCGGTGGGGGCTGTGCTGGCTGCAGAGGCTGTTCTGGCAGTAGTGGGGGCTGTGCTGGCAGTGGTGGGGGCTGTGCTGGCTGCAGAAGCTGTGCTGGCAGTGGTGGGGGCTGTGCTGGCTGCAGAGGCTGTGCTGGTAGTGGCGGGGGCTGTGCTGGCTGCAGAGACTGTGCTGGCAGTAGTGGGGGCTGTGCTGGCTGAGGTGGGGGCTGTGCTGGCTGCAGAGGCTGTGCTGGCAGTGGTGGGGGCTGTGCTGGCTGCAGATGCTGTACTGGTAGTGGTGGGGGCTGTGCTGGCTGCAGAGGCTGTGCTGGCTATGGTGGGGGCTGTGCTGGCTGTGGTGGGTGCTGTGCTGGCTGCAGGGGCTGTGCTGGCAGCGGTGGGGGGCTGTGCTGGCTGCAGAGGCTGTGCTGGCTGAAGTGGGGGCTGTGCTGGCTGCAGAGGCTGTGCTGGCAGCAGTGGGGGTTGTGCTGGCTGCAGGGGCTGTGCCGGCTGAGGTGGGGGCTGTGCTGGCTGCAGGGGCTGTGCTGGCTGAGGTGGGGGCTGTGCTGGCTGCAGAGGCTGTGCTGGCTGCGGTGGGTGCTGTGCTGGCAGCGGTGGGGGCTGTGCTGGCTGCAGAGGCTGTGCTGGCTGCGGTGTGGGCTGTGCTGGCTGCAGGGGCTGTGCCGGCTGAAGTGGGGGCTGTGCTGGCTGCAGGGACTGTGCTGGCTGAGGTGGGGGCTGTGCTGGCTGCAGAGGCTGTGCCGGCTGAGGTGGGGGCTGTGCTGGCTGCAGGGGCTGTGCTGGCTGAGGTGGGGGCTGTGCTGGCTGCAGAGGCTGTGCTGGCTGCGGTGGGTGCTGTGCTGGCAGCAGTGGGGGCTGTGCTGGCTGCAGAGGCTGTGCTGGCTGCGGTGTGGGCTGTGCTGGCTGCAGGGGCTGTGCCGGCTGAGGTGGGGGCTGTGCTGGCTGCAGGGACTGTGCTGGCTGAGGTGGGGGCTGTGCTGGCTGCAGAGGCTGTGCTGGCTGCGGTGGGGGCTGTGCTGGCTGCAGAGGCTGTACTGGTAGTGGTGGGGGCTGCGCTGGCTGCAGAGGCTGTGCTGGCTACGGTGGGGGCTGTGCTGGCTGCGGTGGGTGCTGTGCTGGCTGCGGTGGGTGCTGTGCTGGCAGCGGTGGGGGCTGTGCTGGCTGCAAAGACTGTGCTAGCTGTGTTTAGCAGGGTGGTGCAGCAGGTGTCCCAGATGCTCTGTCGGAGGTGCAGTTTTCAAAGAAATGGCATCCAGAATCGGCACATGCTCTCAGCTTAGTGACAAGCTGAGATCTGATCTGCGCACGCGCCACTTTTGGGTGCCATTTCCTTGAGTTCACTGCTGGGAGAGCAATGGTCCGGAGATGGCGTGTGCGCAGATGAGTTCTTGAGCCGAGAGATCCATTTGCGCACGCGCCAACTCCGGCGCCAATATTTCCCAGCCTCATATGTGTCGTTTGGCTGTATCTGCATTGCTGTTCTTCTCTTGGAAAGACATGGCACTGTTACAGAATTAAAAAAAACAAGAGATACTTTCTCTAATTCTTGGTCAATTCTTCAACATGTTTCACCTATACAGGCTTCATTAGGGGAACATGTGAGGCTCACATATTCCCCTGATGAAGCCTGTATAGGTGAAACATGTTAAGGAGGTTTTACCTTTAAGATTTTAATAGCTAGTGCTAGGACAGCATGTACTATTAATGGCTCCTGACAAGAAAGACTATGCAACCATGAAATAATCAGAGATAAGATTCTGAATCTCCATAAAGGATTAGATGAGCTGCTCCTGCACTGTGTTCTTAAATGTGTATACAGTGCACTTTATGTAATCATTTAACAATCAAATGAATAAAAGTTAAATTTCATTTATAGGTGTTTAGTTTAGGGCTTTAGTTGACTTTGACAAATAGTAATTTAGATTAGAGACTATCTAATCTTTTTATAGTCTAACCAACAGTAGACATCAGTGATTTTTCTCTAAGGCTCTGTACGCAATAGGCGGATTTTACCACGGATTTCCCGTGGTTTTGCTGCATGTTTTGCTGCCGAAAATGTACATAACCTTTCTGCAGTGATTCACCAGCAAAACCTATGGGGAAAACAAAATGCTGTGCGCACCAGGCGGATTTTGACAGCTACAGGTTTTGCTGCGGGATTCCCGCAGCAAAAAGAATTGCATGTCGCTTCTTTTCCACAGGTAGCTGTGGGATTTCACTAATATAATTGTAAAATCCCGCAGGGAACAACCTGCGGAAAAACCACACCAAATCCGCACCAAAACGCAACAAAACGCATGCGGACTTCGGTGCGTTTTTTTTACATTTTTTTTCCGCGGGTGTGGAAATCTTTCATAGCCTGTGGAATTCTCTTAATAAAATTCCATTTTCTAGTGCGCACAGGGTTAAGGCCCCTTTACACACTGCAACATCGCTAGCGATATCGTTGTAACGTCACCAGTTTTGTGACGTAATAGCGACCTCCCCAGCGACATTGCAGTGTGTGACACGAATCAGCGACCTGGCCCCCGCTGTGAGGTCGCTGATCCCTACAAGTCGTTCAGGACCGTTCTTTGGTCCTTTGTTTCCCGCTGCGCAGCATGCATTGATGTGTTTGACACCGTTACAACGACATCGTTAGCGACTATGAACCCAGCGTGCTATAGCGTTCCCTTTTTCCCTTGCTGTGTGACACGCCCCCAACGACCAGCGAGGTCGTTCTGCACGTCCGTATCGCTGCTGCGTCGTTGGCCAGGTCTCCCTGTTTGACAGCTCACCAGCGACTTTCCAGCGATTGGTTGGTGGGATCGCTAGAAAGTCTCAGTGTGTAAAGGGGCTGTACCGCCCCGCGCTCGGCTGCAGCCGAGCCGCTCGGATACGGGCTTGTTGCTGGGTGGCTTGAGCACCTCCGGACCCGGGGTCACTTCGCTCTGAAAGGGGATGCTGGTGCTTTTGGTGGGGGTTAGGTATGTGCACGGCCGGAGCCGCGCTTGAGTTCGTGACACCACCCATGAGATGTGGTGAAGGTAGACACCACCGCTGCAGTTACAGGGCACCCGGGGGAGATGTTTATGCAGCAAGTTGTTAACCCCTCCGTGGGCAGGGATGGTGGACCCGGGACCCGTTGGGGGTAGCTGGGCTGTGCAGGGTGGTGCGCGGCCGGGTGGCACTGTTGTACTCACAATTATTGACACACACAAGTCTCTCGTAAACCAAGTTGATGGTGTCGGTGCCCGCAGCCAGCTGCGTCTGGTCCCCCACCCGATTCGGTGGTCTTGGCCTTTCTCCTGCACCATGTTGTGTATTTGGGCTGCCTGCGCCTCAGCGACGGGAGTCCACTCCCCGGCTTTGTGGATGTCGGGAGAGCCCTTTTGCCCTCAGACGCTGGCCCGTGGGATCTCTCTGCCTGTGCGGTGGCTTTCTATCCCCCTCGTTGGGCTGTTGTCTTGTGACGCCCTGGGCAAGCCAGGGGTCACAGGTCACAACACCACACGCACCCCACATTCCCTGCAGGTACACACTAAGTCAAAACAGAAATCCTTGTTGCCTTCCTCCAGGGGCTGGTGTCCACCCCAGGGGGTGGGCCAGGCGGTTGGCTCCACCCACCGAGGAGTTCACAGCTCTGGAGGCGGGAAAACCAGGAGATGAGTGTTAGAGTTGAAAGTGAAAGTAAGTGAAGTGAAGTGGTAAAGGAGGAAAGTAGGAGTAGTGACAGCAAGAAGCCTGAAGTTAGTCCGGGTGTGTGCCCCGGACTGAGACAGCAAGGTTGGCAGACGGCGGTGACCGTCTGCAGGCGGGACTGATTGGAGGTTGCCGAAAGGACCGTGGACGGGTGGTGACCCGGCGGTACCGGAGCGGTATACGAAGATTAGTCAGCACCAGGGCAGGGGCCTTTCGGATCCCGGCAAGGCTAGGAGTCGCCATAATTTGCCAAATCCGTCAGTGAAGGGGACGACTGCCTCCCAACAACCAAGTCCCGATTGAAGGCAACAGTCCGACCGTTAAGGGGAGACACCGCCAAGGCACCGGTTTCCCAGGGCCAGCGCCTGCGGGCAAGAGTGGAGCTCCTCCGGCTCATATCCAAGCTGGGGAGCGGGTTACCGGTGGGAACCCATCGCTACCAAACAACAACACATAGGTGCAGGGAAGAGACCGTCACCGTCAACTGCAGGGGATATCAGCAATGTAACCATCTGAGGGACCCGTCCAACCAGCCGTTTGTTTACCGAGAACTGTGTCGTGTTTACTGGCTGAGTGAGTACCTCCGTGCCGTGCGGCACAGCGCTGCCCCTGCGCCCCTGCACCTCCACAGGCCCCCCTACCCGCCTGCCCACCATCTCAACCCCATCACTGGGCCCCGGGATCACCAACCCCTACCCACGGAGGGGCAACACAACAACTGGCTGCTCCACACCATCACTCCCGGGATCCCCAGCCAGAGCAGCGGTGGTGTACACTGAATCACCACAACCGTGGGTGGCGTCACAGACAATAAACAATCCCCACACCCAAAAAAAACCCTTTCACTCACGGGCAAGGAGCGCCGCTAGAGTCCCTGGGATCCAGCCCATCGCTCGAGCCACCGAGCAGCAGCAGGCCACGGCAGCCGGACCCGAGCAGTGGGAGAGCGCGGCGTCCCCTCCTCTGCCCGCAACAGTCTTCAGTCGGGATTTGGGTGGGAAAGGACCTATAGTCCAGACCGCAATCAGTTAATTAACTCAGTCCAGTGGATTCTGGACCGCATTTCAGTGTCTGAATATGCCCCCTGGTATGTCCATCAAGCACTGAGGGAGGTGACTAGGTTTTAATGGTTGGCTGATGACACCTTTTGGGGGGACAGGTGTAGTGCGGGGGTCTATCTGTGACTACCTGGCTAGTCCAGGGCGTCACAGGGCCTTTACTGAAAAACGACCCTAACTTCATCAGTGATTTTGATCAAATTTTCAGAAGAATTTGGTTAGTTTGTCAGATTTTTATTATCAGAATTTGATCAATTTTATTACTTTTTTTTCATATGAAAAAACTATTCTATAGATTTCTCAAGTGTCTCTTATTAAACAGTTCGTGAAATACAGATAGTGCCGATGCCATCTGAGTGCTATCTGTCCAATTTTTTCCCCGGACCCATAAGATTTGCATTGGCGAGATTGAGACCATACTTTTGATAGGACTCTTCGATTTGGTGTGAACCACTCAGTCCGGGAAAATATATGGATATGTGATCTATAAAATACAGGTGCTAGTTTTATCTGTGAAAAACAGAACGTTTAGCAGAAAAACTGACTTTGAGTCTTTCCTAAGCCATTAAACATGATCTGTGAAAACTTCCCTCTAACAATAGCGTCCTCTATATAATTATAGATGCGGTCCGGTGTTTGAGTCATCCTAAATGCCGGTGTATCTGATTCCTGTAATGTTTTGTTTTTGGCTCTTGATACTTTTTAGAGTATATCACCTTTGTTACATCAAAATCCTTTAACAACAATCCTAATGGAGATTCTTAAAAACTGTCATTTAACTCCATTATATGTATCAAGGCACTCATAAAATCAAGTAAGACAGCAAACATTGTGAGCTGATTACACCGAGAGCGTTGTGTGAGGCTTTCTGCTACCGAAAACCTGTGTACAGATGCAATTATGTGAAGTATAGTGATCTACTCTGCCAGGACCATTCAAGGTTATCACATAGATAAAACTAGTTAATCTAATATTCGGAAAATATTAGTTTTACACATTTTATTATTATTTTTTCTATTTAAATTCCCTTTAGGTTCACACAGATACCTGTGTCCATATAACCTGTGCTGCTCCCCGGTATGAGCCCCATGTCCTCTGAGTGCTGTACAAGCTCCATATGTGCTTTAAGCCCACTTTACACGCTGCAATGTATCTTACAATGTGTCGGCGGGGTCAAGTCGTAAGTGACGCACATCCGGCATCGTAAGGTACATTGTAGTGTGTGACAGGTACGTGCGATTGCGAATGAACGGTAAAACGTTCATCGCACGCACGTCGTTCATTCCTCATGAATTGAACATCAGATTGTTCATCGTACCCGGGGTAGCACACATTGCAGTGTGTGACACCCCGGGAACGATGAACAGATCTTACCTGCGTCCTGAGGCTCCCGGCCGGTCATGCGGAAGGAAGGAGGTGGGCGGGATGTTTATCTCCCGTTCAGCTTCACCTCTTCGCTGCTATTGGTCGGCTGCCGCGTGACGTCGCTGTGACGCCGAACGTCCCTCCCACTCCAGGAAGTGGACGTTCGCCGCCCACATCGAGGTCGTATGGACGGGTAAGTTCATGTGACGGGGGGTTACTCGTATGTGCGGCACATTCAACAAATTGAACGTGTCGCACATACGATGGGGGTGGTTATGATCGCATACGATATCGTATGCTGGATCGTAAGGTGTAAAGCAGCCTTTACATGGAGAAATTGGATTAAATTTACTAATCCTGATTTGCTTTTTAGACAGTGCAAATTTGGATTTGAAAATGTATCACAAGGGATCATGTTGGATGATAAATTGATGTCTATCTTTATACCATCCATTGGTTGGCCTAATTTGTGTCACTTTTTGCAGTTAGATTTTGGCACACATTATTACATTGGTGGCTGTGATCCTTTTCAGACTTGACACCTTTTCTGATGAAGCTGCATTCTGTTTTTTTTAGTAGGGAAAAAACAGAATTTTGATTCCTCATTCCTCCTTGTTTGATTGCATCCATCTTTTCCCTAAACTTTAGGTACTAATTTTAAGCGAAACTAGTTGTTACGGCTGAAGTCTAAAGGGAACTTTACATGCAGCGATATCGCTAGCGATGTCACTGGTGAAAGCACCCGCCCCCGTCGGTTGTACATCATGGGCAAATCGCTGCCCGTGGCGCACAACATCGATAGGACCCGTCACACGGACTTACCTGCCGAGCGACGTCGCTGTGGCCAGTGAACCGCCTCCTTTCTAAGGGGGAGGTTCGTTCGGCATCACAGCGGCATCACTAAGCGGCCGCCCAATAGAAGCGGAAGGGCGGAGATGAGCTGGTGGAATATCCCGCCCACCTCCTTCCTTCCTCATTGTGGGCAGCCGCAGGTACGGTGTTGTTCCTCGTTCCTGCATTGTCACACATAGCGATGTGTGCTACCGCAGGAACGATGAACAACCTGCGTCCTCAACAACCAACGATTTTTTGAAAATGAACGACGTGTCAGCGATGGGTGATTTGGTATTTTCCATCATTAACGGCCATTCGTTGGTGTCACACGCAACTATGTCGCTAACGATGCTGGATGTGCGTCATGGAATCCGTGATCCCGGCGATATATCGTTAGATACGTCGTTGCGTGTAAGGGGTACTTTGCACACTACGATATCGCAGGTGCGATGTTGGTGGGGTCAAATTGAAAGTGACGCACATCCGGCATCGCAAGCGACATCGTAGTGTGTAAAGCCTAGATGATACAATTAACGAGCGCAAAAGCGTCATAATCGTATCATCGGTGTAGCTTCGGCGTAATCCATAATTACACTGACGCGATGGTCCGATATTGTTCCTCGTTCCTGCAGCAGCACACATCACTGTGTGTGAAGCCGCAGGAGCGAGGAACATCTCCTACCGGTGTCACCGCGGCTTCCGTAGGATATGCGGAAGGAAGGAGGTGGGCGGGATGTTTACATCCCGCTCATCTCCGCCCCTCCGCTCCTATTGGCCGCCTGCCGTGTGACGTCGCAGTGACACCTACGACCCGCCCCTTAATAAGGAAGCGGGTCGCCGGCCAGAGCGACGTCCCAGGACAGGTGAGTCCATGTGAAGCTGCCGTAGCGATAATGTTCGCTACGGCAGCTATCACAAGGATATCGCAGCTGCGACGGGGGCGGGGACTATCGCACTCGGCATCGCAGCATAGGCTTGCGATGTTGCAGCGTGCAAAGTACCCCTAACAGGGCCTTAACACGCTCACCGAGAAGGACAAACCAGGGGAAATGTAAAACCGGAAATCCACAGCTCCCAAAAAACAGGCTAGTACTTCCTCTACACATGACCCTAATTTGTTCCTGCCTGACAGCGTAGGTTGGCACCCTAAGGTCACGTAATGGCGCCCCCACTTGTTGATAGTTGACCCTGAGTGTTCATAACAAGCTATAAACCATGTGTAACACAAAGGCTACAATAAACATAAATTAAGTGCACACAGGCAGAGGGTGAGACACAGGGCTAGGACCATGCAAACAGTCATACAAGAATGATGGGATACAAGAAACCAAAAAGAATAACAGAGTAAGTGGAAAACCTCCCAAACCTAACTGAAACAAAATAGGAGATAACTGGAAAGGGGTTCACACAAACTGCAGGGAATAGCAATATCGATGTCTCAGTATGAGGAGCTGGAACTCCAGACAATCAACCATTTATCCAGAAATATAATGTCACGATACACCACTAGGTGTCACTAGAAGCTACTAGAGACAGGGAAGTAAAATAATGTCAGTGGTCAGAAGCCAGGAACTCAGATTAGGTACACAGGGAGCAAGCAGAGCTGGGGTCAGGGTAAAAGCCGGAGATCAGAAGCCAGGAAGTCAGATAAAGTACACAGGGAGTGAGCAAAGCCAAGGTTAGGGTACAAGCCAGAGATCAGATGACAGGAAGTCAGATAAGGTACACTGGGAGCGAGCGGAGCCGAGGTCAGGGTATAAACCAGAGGTCAGAAACCAAAGGGATGTCAGAGTCAGGTGCACGAGTAGAGTAGGGTAACAAAGGTGCGGGGTAGGAAAGCAAGATCAGAACAACAAAACTCACGGGAGCCAGAGAACTCACTGCACAGCAGGAACTATGACTGACAGCATTCCGGGTGAAGATGTTTTCTAATGAAGCCGATCACTCACCCGGATCGAGGCACCTGAACAGAGGCCCCTCCCTGCACCAGCACAGGACCCAAAGGCTGAGAAGCAGCCCGTCACCTGGAGCATAATACAGAACATTGACTTTGCTGGAGAGCAGAGCACCATGCATTATGACATATAGCCAGCACTGGGGCATGCGAGTATAAGTAGCACCTCCCAAAATGTGACTGGGCAAATCAAACGAGAAAGTGCACACACCTGAAAAAAATTGAAACAGGACGGCAGAGAATAAGAAAAAAATACAGGAGATCCTTCAGCAGTTGGACCAACACAAAACAGGCTGTGATCCAACCAAGAGGGAAACCAACCAACAACCAATGATCACAGGTTCGAACATTGGAGTGGAATCATGACACAAGTGCTCTATTCATACTTCTCCTCACTGCGCCACCAGAAAAAGGGACCCTCATTCTAGTGCCTGATGGGGGGCTTCAGCTGTCACACATTATCCTGTGGATCGGTGATAAGTGTAACTTATATGTAAATCCCTATGAAATCACCATCTTTCTTTCTTGAATTTTGTGTCACCTGTTTTTACCTAAAAGTATTCAAAAAATTATCTGCGCCAACACCTTCACCCCAGTTTTAATAGCATACAAACAAAAGCTTGTATTACATAAAACATTTCTCTATAAAAGCTCCAAAACAACTTTATACATCTTAAGGTTTTGCATTCTTTTAAGAAAAGAATGAAGCGATTTCCAAGGAATATGCTAATGAATACTTTTTTCCTTGACTTCCCTTAAAATGTGCTACCTTTCTGAAATGCTTGTTAATCAACATTGCCTATACTTTCTGCCCACGTATATGATTTCTCATTGAATCTAATAAAAAATACAAATGCAAGAAGAAAAAAATTAATAATGGAATGTCCTCGAGTTACATAACCAGGCCAGGTCATCGACAACAAAGTTTAAAAGCATAAAAACGCCATTTTATATATATATATATATATATATATATATATATATATATTCATTTATTTATTTTTTTCTGTATGAATAACAGAAAAGTGAAACAGAGTAGGACATTGTAATGTAATGGCAAAATTATACATTAGGCAAAGAGGAGATCCACTCCATGTATAAAGAGCAAAAGAAGAGTCTGAGTCTATTCTTCCTACATATACTGTTTATCGTCACATTAATGATGTGTTCCATTAGTTTTCAATAGAATATGGAACATACTGTACCCGCCTCTCTCCTGCCTGTAATGTTTGTATCACATAATCGCAACCGAGTTTTCTGAAGAGGTAGAACAAGACAGAAAACCTTTAACACTTCAATTGTGTCTGCAAAACAAGACGTTAATACATCTGTAGCCAACAATCTCATACACTACAGTATAAATAAAAAATACACTTGAAAATAAACAACTTCGTAATATATCTTTTATCAATTAAATCTGCTTCTTTCTCCTCCTGGACTGATCTTTCACTTTTAATTCATGGGTTAAATCTTGGATCAGTGAAAAACAATTTTCCATTACTGAGATATATGACAGTTTGTGTTTTTCATATTTTATAGAGAGACGAACTAGAGGCAGACAGATATTCTGCTGCAAGTTCTCCTGAAACAGCAGTTATAGTTCTCCATAGAACTTTATGAGCACCAACTGTCATCTCCTCTCATAATAATGAGAAAATTATTTTAACCGGGAATTGAGATTTTTTTGAAAATGGATGATTTATCTGATAAGATATATTAAAAAAATATATTATTGCACGTGTACTATTGATCTATGAAAAAAACTGTCCCAGATTCCCCTGCCGGTCAGAAGCAATTGTTATCGCTAGATGTGGTAAGTGGTGTGAGTGTGTGGGTGTGCAATCTGATGTGTGTGCGATCTGATGTGTGTGTAATCTGATGAGTGTGTTTGTGTGTGATCGGATGTGCGTGTTTGCGATCTGATGTATGTGTGTATGAGTGTGTGATTTGATATGTGTGTGCGATCTGATGTGTGTGTGCGATCTGATGTGGGTGGGTGGGTGGGATCTGATGTGTGTGTGTGTGATTTGATGTGTGTGTATGAGTGTGTGTGATCTGATATGTTTATGTGTGATCTAGTGTGTGTGTGTGTGTGTGCGATCTGATGTGTGCGTGATCTGATGTGTGTGGGTGGGATCTGATGTGTATGTGGGATCTGATGTGTATGTGGGATCTGATGTGTATGTGGGATCTGATGTGTGTGTGTATGAGTGTGTGGCATCTGATATGTTTTTGTGCGATCTGATGTGTGTGTGTGCCATCTGATGTGTGGGTGTGATCTGATGTGTGTGAGTGTGCGATCTGATGTGTGTGAGTGTGCGATTTGATGTGTGTGTGTGGCATCTGATGTGTGTGTGTGTGTGTGATCTGATGTGTGTGAGTGTGCGATCTGATGTGTGGGTGTGAGTGTGTGTGTGATCTGATGTGTATGTGTGTAGGTGGGTGTGTGTGTGGTCTGATGTGTATATGTATCAGTATGTGTGTAATCTAATGTGTGTGTGTGTGTGTGTGTGTGTGTGTGTGATCTGATGTGTATGTGTGTAGAAGTGTATGTGTGATCCAATGTGTATAAGTGTGTGTGTGTGTGATCTGATGTGTATGAGTGTGTGTGTGTGTGTGTGAGAGAGAGTGTGTGAGAGTGTGTGTGTGTGTGTGTGTGCGATCTGGTGTGTGTGCAAGAGTGTGTGTGCATGTGATCTGATGTGTGTGTGTGTGTGTGTGTGTGTGTGTGTGTGTGCGCAATCTGGTGTGTGTGCGTGTGCCCGATCTTATGTGTGTGTGTGCGATCTGGTGTGTGTGTGTGTGTGCCCGATCTTGTGTGTGTGCGTGCGATCTGGTGTGTGTGTGTGTGCGATCTGGTGTGTGTGCGTGCGATCTGGTGTGTGTGTGTGCGTGTGTGTGTGTGTGTGTGTGCGTGTGCGATCTGGTGTGTGTGTGTATAAGTATGTGTATGATCTGATGTATGTGATGGTCGCCCAGAAGCAGGGGATGCAGTATGGATTTACCTGCTGGGAGCGCATGCTGAAGCTCACAGGAAGACCTGGGAGTGATGCAGATGTCCAGGGTCTGGTAAGTATTATTCTCCTGGAAAGGGAATCTGCTTTTTTTTTGGGTGGGAATAAAGTTACCCCCAAACATGTTTCCCCGAGAATAAGCTCTAACCTAAAAATAAGCCGTAGCTCATTTTTCGGGGAAAAAAATAATATAAAACAGTGTCTTATTTAAGGGGAAACTTGGTAATAATCTAATTACCACCTTTGAACTCACTCTTAAGGCCGCTTTACACGCTGCGACATCACTCAAGCGATCTCGTTGGGGTCACGGAATTTGTGACACACATCCGGTCGCTTTAGCGATGCCGTTGCGTGTGACGATTTTGCATCGTCGCAAAAACGTGCAAAATCGCTCATCGGTGACATGGGGGTCCATTCTCGAATATCGTTGCTGCAGTAGTAACGATGTTGTTCCTCGTTCCTGCGGCAGCACACATTGGTACGTGTGACCCCGCAGGAACGAGGAAGCTCTCCTTACCTGCCTCCTGCCCGCAATGCAGAAAGAAGGAGGGGGACAGGATTCGTCCCGCTCATCTCCGCCCCTCCGCATCTATTGGGCGGCGGTTCAGTGACGCTACTGTAACGTCGCTGTGACACTGAACGAACCGCCCCCTTAGAAAGGAGGCGGTTCGCCGGTCACAGCGACGTCGCAGGGCAGGTAAGTAGTGTGACGGGTCTGGGCGATGTTGTGCGCCACGGGCAGCGATTTGTTCATGTCGCACAACCGATGGTGGCGGGTTCCCACGCTAGCGATATCGGTCACGATATCGCAGCGTGTAATGCGGCCTTTAGGCTTTGGTTCCACTTGCGTTTTGCACGTGCGAGTGCAATCCGATAACACATCGGATTGCTCTCACTCTAGTGCAAAACTATGGGGCAGTGTCCATCTACGAATGATTTCTCATGTCATATCGACATGCGGAATGGACCACAGCATGCAGCTTTTGGCAATGAGTCTCAGCTCACGCGCCCCCATACAAGTCTATGGGAGCGTGTGAAACATCGCACTGCACTCGCATGTAATCCGAGTGCATTGCGATATATGCCGATCACATCACAGTCGGAGGACCCTCAGCTGACGCTCGCAGCAGAGTCATTAGCATATCGCTTCCAATACTCTCATGTCTGAAGCTATGCGTATGTGGAACCATACCCTAAGTTCTCATTCAGTTGTTAGTATTTTCCACATATGAGAAAAACTGATAGATTTTTGTTAATCAGAATTTGATCAGAGTTTGGTCTGGACATCATGATTTTTTCTCGTTAGTGGAAACCAAAAAAAAAAATCTTTTTTTTTCTTTCTAGCTGTCTACCAAAATCAGACCGTGCTCAGATGGCATCCGAGTGTGGTCTAATTTTTATCATGGGCCTGTGAGCGAAATACACACCTTCTATGCCAGGGTTCCCCAACTCCAGTCCTCGAGGGCCGCTAACAGTGCATGTTTTCAGGATTTCCTTAGCATTGCATGGGTGTTGGATCATCAACTGTGCAGGTGATTAAATTATCACCTGTGCAATACTAAGGAAATCCTGAAAACATGCACTGTTGGCGACCCTCGAGGACTGGAGTTGGGGACCCATGTTCTATGCCATTGGAACTCTAAATTAGTAAGATTTGTTTTACGAGCGCTCAGGAAATCATTGCAGCACACACGCTTTGTGGTGTACTGAAAGTTTCTGCTTTTTTTCATCATGTGACCAGTTTATATAGTACCCCAAACAAAGAAATAACTTCCTAGAACTATGGACCAGTAAGAGTTGCAGGGGTGTGTGTAGAAATGTGAAAGTTCCCCGCCCATCAGTGTTAGCTGAGCCCTATGACATCATTCAGCTATAAGACAAGATGGTTCCTATAAGAACAAAATGGCTTGTATTCTCTCACAGGCCCATAGATTTCCATTGCCAATTTTGATTGGACACTTGGATCAATATTGCACATGTCTCCGGACTGCTCAGTCTGTGGAAAATCATGGTATAAACTGTGGAAGAAAAAGTGCAAGGGTCTTACCAAAATAACCTAGGGTGATAATAAGAGTGAAAACTCACCTCTAGGAGCTCTGCCAGTCACAACCCCTATAACTGCATGTAGTATCCAGGTGAAAAGCTGCAGCTCCGGTAATAGCAGATGGAAGGGAAGAAGAAGAAATCGTATTATGTAGCCGCGCTAGTCACCACCTCCGGAACTTATGAATGATTAACGACTTTTTATTTTCATGCACAGGTCAACGCGTTTCAGGAGTACTCAGCTCCCTTCATCAGGACATCGGGCAAAAACACATCACATTTTTTGATTTGATGTTTTTTTACCCGAAGTCCTAAAGAAGGGAGCTGAGTACTCCTGAAACGCGTTGACCTGTGCATGATAATAAAAAGACATTAATCATTCATAAGTTCCGGAGGTGGTGACTAGCGCGGCTACATAACACGATTTCTTCCTCTTCCCTTCCATCTGAGAAAAATCATGGACATGTGAAAAGTCTTATTTACTAACATATGAAAAACATATACAGTACTCATAATATTCTTCGAAAAATGTGGAGCCCAAACCTGGATCCCTTATTTAAGAGGTGGCCTTACAAGTGATTTATAGAGGGGGGTAGTAATACATTTGTAGAGGGGTAGTATTAGTTTTACATAGAGGTAATATTACATTTATAAAGGGGTAATATGATGCATTGGAATCACTAGTTTTTAGATACTCTAAAATGTTGCTTGCTTTTGCAGCTGCTGCCTGGCATTGAGTGCTGCTGATCGTACTTGTAACCAGAATATCAAGTGCTTTGGTTTGATATCACAACTAATTATTATCAATAGACCTCAGGGGCATCTACAGCCAACACATGACGTACAATGGTACCTGATAACTTCGACTTATAAGGGAACCCTCCCATGATGTCCGTCTGAGCCCCTAGCAGCAGTGTGAACATACTGCGGACAAAGCAGATGGAAATGATGGAGATTATATACTGTTGCTCCACAGGAGGCCTTTGTTGTTACAGTCCGGCGTGCCGTGCGCTGATGATGATACCCTGTATGACTCTGTCCTCATTCCGCATGCAACACAACACTCTCATTAAAATGTTTCTCCTACGTATCCTGTGGATTCTGATTTGCCTTGTCAAACAATGGAGCCTATTTTTTTGTGATTGAACAAATGGTAAATTTGAGCAGGCATATTATTAACATGCCTAATTCAAGTCTGACAAATGCTTTTAGATACAAATAGCAATTACATTGAGACAGTTATCAGTAAAAGAGTAATCAGTGGTCCATAACCCTTGTAAATTACTTGGCTGTCTTGGTGTTAGGAAGAGTATGGTGTGATACAGTAATAATTGACATTAAATGCTTCATTCTGCTTCCTGGCTTCCTATGGATGAAAGCAACGTATTAATAAACCGAGACCATCAAGATAATGTCATAATTGCTTCTGAAATGTTCAACCTGAAATTTGTTTAGAACAAAAACTCCGATATCGCTATTCAAGCTTGCGGTAAGCTCAATTTTTTTTTACTTAATAAATGTGTCCACTCTTTTTTTATTCTGGGATCTATCAAGACAAGCATTGAATCTAGATCAAGTAAATTCTGATAAATTCAGGGATGTATCAAGACAAGCATTGAATCTAGATCAAGAGAGGTAATTATTCCCCTATTATTCCCCTATACTTTATATATATATTCCCCTATACTCTGCCCTGGTCAGACCCCACCTGGAATACTGTGTACAGTTCTGGGTGCCCCAAGTCAAGAAAGACATCGATATATTGGAGGAAGTCCAGACAAGAGCAACCAGGATGGTACAAGATGAAGAGGGTTCTTCACGGTAAGAGCAGTGAGGCTCTGGAACTCTCTTCCTGAGGAAGTGGTGATGGCCAACTCACTGAATGAATTTAAGAGAGGAATGGATGCTTTTCTTGATAGCAAAAGTATAGAAGGTTATAAATAACATAATATTACAGGTAGATAGAAGAGCGACCAAGATTATTAGAGGAATGGGTGGGCTGCAATACCAAGACAGGTTATTTAACTTGGGGTTATTTAGTTTGGAAAAATGAAGGCTTAGGGGGGATCTAATCACAATGTATAAATATATGAGGGGACAGTACAGAGACCTTTCCAAAGCTCTCTTTACACCTAGGCCTGCGACTGGAACACGGGGGCATCCGCTACGTCTTGAGGAAAGAAGGTTTAATCATAATCACAGACGAGGATTCTTTACTGTACGAGCAGTGAGACTATGGAGCTCTCTGCCGCATGATGTTGTAATGAGTGATTCACTACTAACATTTAAGCAGAGCCTGGACGCTCTTTTTGAAAAATATAATATTACCAGTTATGTATATTATGTATATTAGATTTTATGACAGGGTATTGATCCAGGGAACTAGTCTGATTGCCGGATGTGGAGTCAGGAAGGAATTGTTTTCCCCATTGGAGCTTATTTGACACATTGGGGTTTTTTTGCCTTCCTCTGGATCAACATGTTAGGCTACGGGTTGAACTAGATGGACTTAGAGTCTCCCTTCAACCTTAAAAACTATCAAACTATGAAGATCTGTAAAATATGTCTAGTGAAGACCGGCTAAAAGAACTAAAGAGAAGGCTGAGAGGAGACTTAATAGCAGTCTACAAATATCTGAGAGGTAGTCACAGTGCAGAGGGAACTACCCTATTCTCATTAACACAAGGAAGTACAAGAAGCAATGGGATGAAACTTAAAGGAAGGAGATTCAGATTAGACATTAGGAAAAACTTTCTGACAGTGAGGGCAGTCAGAGAGTGGAACAGGCGACCATGGGAGGCAGTGAGGGCAGTCAGAGAGTGGAACAGGCTACCACAGGGGGTAGTGAGGGCAGTCAGAGAGTGGAACAGGCTACCACAGGAGGTAGTGAGGGCAGTCAGAGAGTGGAACAGGCTACCACAGGAGGTAGTGAGGGCAGTCAGAGAGTGGAACAGGCTACCACAGGAGGTAGTGAGGGCAGTCAGAGAGTGGAACAGGCTACGTCACGGCCCCCCGAAGAAGTTATCGAAACGTGCGCGTCGGGGCACGTTTTACTCGGTCACGGCTACTAATGGGTGAGTGCTTTGAGGGGATTGTTTTCAGCCCACGTGTATCTTTTCCTGGGCTGGCTCCCCCCTGCCATTGGGTGTTTTTTGGCCCCTCGGAGTGATGAGTGACCAAATGTTATTACACCTATTAGTTTAGTTAGGGTTTTTATGTCCCTAACTTTGTATATAACTTGTGTAAATGTATAAATAGGTTATATTGGTCCTACTATTAACTCTGTGAGGCCCCCCTACTGTGAGGATATGGATATACTGCACTCCCCATATGATCTGGTGATCTGTTTTTCATCTATGACTCTGCCTTAGCCTGATCATTGTTTACTACTTTTCTTTAATATGTATTTTATACTATTCCCTTTGCTAAGCACTAAAATGAATAAATATTTTTGATATTTTTGCAAAGGTTGGTATATTGATTATTGACTCAATCTATGACTGCGTTACCCCTGTTCTCTTTGTGTGTGCTCATGTATTTTGGGTGCAGTCCTTATAATATGATAAGATTGGTCACACATCTTGTCCCTATCCGTTTGATACAGGGGGTAGTGAGGGCAGTCAGAGAGTGGAACAGGCTACCACAGGAGGTAGTGAGGGCAGTCAGAGAGTGGAACAGGCTACCACAGGAGGTAGTGAGGGCAGTCAGAGAGTGGAACAGGCTACCACAGGAGGTAGTGAGGGCAGTCAGAGAGTGGAACAGGCTACCACAGGAGGTAGTGAGGGCAGTCAGAGAGTGGAACAGGCTACCACAGGAGGTAGTGAGGGCAGTCAGAGAATGAAACAGGCAACCATAGGAGGTAGTGAGGGCAGTCAGAGAGTGGAACAGGCTACTACAGGGGGTAGTGAGGGCAGTCAGAGAGTTGAACAGGCTACCACAGGAGGTAGTGAGGGCAGTCAGAGAGTGGAACAGGCTACCACAGGAGGTAGTGAGGGCAGTCAGAGAATGAAACAGGCTACCACAGGAGGTAGTGAGGGCAGTCAGAGAATGAAACAGGCAACCATAGGAGGTAGTGAGGGCAGTCAGAGAATGAAACAGGCTACCACAGGAGGTAGTGAGGGCAGTCAGAGAGTGGAACAGGCTACCACAGGAGGTAGTGAGGGCAGTCAGAGAGTGGAACAGGCTACCATGGGAGGCGATGAGCTCTCCATGAATGGAAATCTTCAAGTGGAATCTGGAAAAACATATAGCTGGCATGATTTAGAAAAAGCTGCACTTGCAGGGGGTTGGACACGGTGGCCCTTGAGGTCCCTTCCAACTCTACCATTCTATGATTCTATGATTATTGCATGAACTTTCAATTTATCAAAACACAAATTCAATACCATCTTTCACAGGCTGCAATGCACATCACAACCACTAGGTGGCCACATATATCTACCAACAGCATAAATATTTTTTTCAAAGCACCCTCTCTTCATTTGAGGTCTCCTTCACACATCCAAGTTTCTAGTATGTGGAGTGTCCATTTTCACATGTACTGCAGACAATTTCACATGCATGCTCATTAACAACTCTGTTGATCTTTACACCTTGGTGTTTTCATATGGACCATGTATCCGTGTGAACAACACTTGTCTCTGTTTGATCCACATGGAAACATGTCCATTCTTAGGCTACTTTCACACATCCGCAGTGCGGCTCAATCCGGCTGTGAAACCTATGCAACGGATGCGGCGAAAACACTGCATCCTTTGCATAAGTTTTTACATGCGGCCTGTCCGTTTTTTTCCGGTTGCGGCACTCTACTGAGCATGCGCAGTGGAAGAAACCGCATGCGGCAGCCGGATGCGTTTTTTCCGCATCGCGCCGCATGCGGCGTCCATAGGCATGCATTGAAAAATGCGCTGCAGCAGCCGGATGCGGCGCAATGCGTTTTTTTTGCTGGAGCAAAAAACGTTGCAGGCAACGTTCCATCCGGCCGCGGCATCTGCTAAATCTGCCGCATGCGGCAAAAACCGGACCGAACGCAAGCCCATGCGGCACAATACGGCACTAATGTAAGTCTATGCAAAAAAAAACGCAACCGGCGGCAAAAAAAAACGGTTGCGGTTTTTCTGCAGAGTGCCGTATTGTGCCGGTAGAGCAAAAACCGGATGTGTGAATGTAGCCTTAACTGTCAGCATGGATGAAGAGGATCCATAGACCCTTATGAGTCCATGAAAAACACATACACCACACGGATGACATTTATGTGACGTCTGAGTGACACAGACCAAAATTAAATGAATTCAAGAAATGTATGTTTTTTTATGTGGTAAAGATGTACAACGATAAATATACAAATAATTAAAAGAAAAAAATGATGTAGGCTCCGCCATATTTTTGATAATCAGCCAAGGCAAAGCCGACAACTGGAGGATGGTGATCTCAGGCTGGGAAGGTCCATGGTTATCTAACTCTTCCCAGCCTATAAAAAGAAGCTGACACAGAAGTGGTGCATGCACCAATTTTGGTGCTTCACCTTGGCTCTTCCCGATTACCCTAGTGCAGTGGCAATCATGGTAATAGTTTACAGGGTTGATGTCAGCTGTGTAGTGTCAATTGGTATCCAGCCCTGATGTTTGTAATGGAGAGGTGTCTCTCAGATACCCCTATTACTAACCCAGTAGTAAAAAAGAAAAAAATACACGCACACAAAAAATATTTTTCAATAAACACTCCGCAAAACTTTCCCTCATTTAACATTTTATTTTTTTTTAAAAATAACAAGGATACCATCATAGTACACAAATGAAAACCTGAAAAGCTTAAGGAGAGAGAAATAAAAACAAGAGACTGTCCCTTATTCATCAATTTATTAGAAAACAAATTTCCCAGGTCCAACATAATCCAGCAATTCCCACCGCGTTCCCCAATTACGTAGGTTAAAGGCTATGGATCGATCTATCTATCATCAGTCCCTCTATCTATCTATCTATCTATCTATCTATCCCTCTATCTATCTATCTATCTATCTATCTATCTATCTATCTATCTATCTATCTATCTATCTATCTATCTATCTATCTATCTATCTATCCCTCTATCTATCTATCTATCTATCTATCTACCTATCTATCTATCCCTCTATCTATCTATCTATCTATCCCTCTATCTATCTATCCCTCTATCTATCTATCTATCTATCTATCTATCTCTCTATCTATCTATCCCTCTATCTATCTATCTATCCCTCTATCTATCTATCCCTCTATCTATCTATCCCTCTATCTATCTATCTATCTATCTATCTACCTATCTATCTCTCTATCTATCTATCCCTCTATCTATCTATCCCTCTATCTATCTATCTATCTATCTATCTATCTATCTATCTATCTATCTATCTATCTATCTATCCCTCTATCTATCTATCTATCTATCTACCTATCTATCTATCTATCTATCTATCTATCCCTCTATCTATCTATCCCTCTATCTATCTATCTATCTATCTATCTATCTACCTATCCCTCTATCTATCTATCTACCTATCTATCTATCTATCTATCTATCCCTCTATCTATCTATCTATCAATCATCAGTCCCTCTATCTATCTATCTATCAATCATCAGTCCCTCTATCTATCTATCTATCTACAGTATCTATCTATCTATCTATCTATCTATCTATCTATCTATCCCTCTATCTATCTATCCCTCTATCTATCTATCTATCTATCTACCTATCTATCTATCTATCTATCTATCCCTCTATCTATCTATCCCTCTATCTATCTATCTATCTATCTATCTATCTATCTATCCCTCTATCTATCTATCTATCTATCTACCTATCTATCTATCTATCTATCTATCCCTCTATCTATCTATCCCTCTATCTATCTATCTATCTATCTACCTATCCCTCTATCTATCTATCTACCTATCTATCTATCTATCTATCTATCCCTCTATCTATCTATCTATCTATCTATCTATCAATCATCAGTCCCTCTATCTATCTATCTATCTATCAATCATCAGTCCCTCTATCTATCTATCTATCTACAGTATCTATCTATCTATCTATCTATCTATCTATCCCTCTATCCCTCTATCTATCTATCCCTCTATCTATCTATCTATCTATACCTCTATCTATCCCTCTAACTATCTATCTATCTATCTATCTACCTATCTATCTATATCTCTATCTATCTATCCCTCTATCTATCTATCTATCTATCTACCTATCTATCTATCTATCAATCATCAGTCCCTCTATCTATCTATCTATCTATCTATCTATCTATCCCTCTATCTATCTATCCCTCTATCTATCTATCTATCCCTCTATCTATCCCTCTATCTATCTATCTATCTATCTATCTATCTATCTATCTATCCCTCTATCTATCTATCCCTCTATCTATCTATCCCTCTATCTATCTATCTATCTATCTATCTATCCCTCTATCCCTCTATCTATCTATCCCTCTATCTATCCCTCTATCTATCTATCTATCTATCTATCTTTGCATGGAACCACCAGCAGCTGTCTGGTTCTTAGAATAGGTATTTCTAAAGTCCATGTATGATATGAAAATGACCACTTTGACTAATCGATGGGGCGTTTCTTCCCCACACTTGTCAGCCCACTTAGAATGTTAGCATGCCCCTGTGAGCATAATAACATGACTTACCAGAGGTGGCATCATCGCCAGGGCTATACAAAGCTTGCGAATGTGCACGGCTTTGTTCCCTCAACTCATTGATCTTCTAAAGGCGGATGTAAATGTCCCAGCTTCAGAGAGGTGCACTGTGCATGACTGGAAATCATCTGAAAACTAGAGTAGGGAGTCAGAAAACATTTAAATTTAGAAGAAATGGGATGTCTGAGTACAAGTGGCACAGCAAGAACCTTCAAACATCCGACACCGATTTAGCTCCAGCTAAGGTGGGCAGCAGTTTGTCCTGTGGCGATTCAGGACACCAGGCAGCCCCAAGGTGTCACGGGGTCCTTCTCCCATATCACACGATCAACAGAGTGAGAGATGAGTGAGCAATCCAAAGCATATTTATTCCAAGCAATCCAGAATGTCCATCAAATAATCCACAAAAGATAGGGTAAAATTAGTCCAGTAAGCGATAAATAAATGTCCAGTTTCTCTCTGAGAAGCCGCTGATTCTCCCATAGGATCAATCCTTCTCTCCTGATGTTCTCCAGACTGCCCAATTCTTCAAGTAAGCAGAGAGTTTAGGTGGATCTCACGCCCCCTCCCCCGACTTAGGAACAAAAGCCTGGCAGGGGAGGAATTAAACCTGCAAATGGGACAATGTACACACAAGGAACAAAGAATGGACAGTGAACCACGCCCAAACATTAACCCACACAAAATGGTACACAATCCACAATATTCAACCATCACACAAGGCTTTAAATACATTGACGCAGGGGTTTCCAAACTTTTCTTTCATCTTCTTGGAGACCTTTGCCAATGAAAATTCATAAACCATGTTGGGGAAACTTCTCCAACCCATTCTGGAGGAAAGAACACCACAAGTTCTTTGTATAATTATTCACACCAGAGGTGCATTTGAGCCTTTCTCCCATTGTATGAATGCATCCTTATATTTTGTTTTTTCAAAGGAGTTGAGGCAAATCTGAGGCTCACAGGCCACAATCACTGCTCCCTCCCTGCTTGAGTTCATTCCATGGATTTTTAGTGTTACCGCGGGCATAATATCTAAGAGGCGCATCCGCCTGTCAACTGAAAATGCTGATAGGCTGACTGTTCTCAACAAGACCTGAATAGCCCCCAACTTCTCAACCCATCATTTTTTTCTTTTTTTCTGGGGTACTCCCATGCAAACCTTCCCCTCTTTCTTGATCTCTTTCTCCACCATATCCACAGAGTCATTATGCAGCACTCCCTCATAATTTTTAGAGGGCCTGCAGGCAGGTCTCAATCAGTTTTTAGAAGACCAGCATCCAACCATCACTCAACTGACAAAACTTTAAGGAAATGGTGCGTGACTATGACGCCATAATCAATGTAATCATTCCGCTTCTGTGTCTACTCAAACGTTCACTGATCACAATATTAGAGGAAGCTTTGTGTGTGGACCTTGTGGAGATGGAGAAAGTACACAGTGTACCTACTGTACGTGTACTGGTGACCTAGGAATCACCACTGTGCAGGATGCAGTTACGGTACACAAGACGAGATTGCAGAATCAAGGGTAGGTATTAATAACAGGAAGATATTAAACATTTATATAAGTAAACAGGGTAGTTATTCTGGCAACAATAAAGTTTTCACACACTGCAAATCCTGGCTGGAGCGCACCAACAATGTGTCACCCCACCTATTACAAAGATCACCACAATAATAAACTTGGCAGACACAAACTAATTGCAACTGTACTGCACTAGCAGCTGAGCCGGCATTTGCTACTTGCTAAGTCAATCAATGGGTGGAGGAAGGACCACCACATCAAAACACTGTCATGGCCAGCCCAATCTCCAGACCTGAACCCCATTGAAAACCTCTGGAATGTAATCAAGAGGAAGATGGATAGTCACAAGCCATCAAACAAAGAAGAATTGCTAACATTTTTATGCCAGGAGTGGCATGAGGTCACCCAAAGGCCTCTTTTACACGTACGTGCCTCCGGTACGTGTCTGGTGCGTTTCCTCACGTACCGGAGACACGTACACACGTAGACCTATGTTTTCAAATGGAGTTGGACACACGTAAGTATTTACACACGGAACATGTGTCAGTTCTGCATATACGTGTGTCCGAGTGTTTCTCACAGCAACATGTCCGTTCTTCTCTGGCATCACGGGTGTCACACAGAACGCAAACGGACCACACGGAGGTGTTCCATGTGACACGCGCCGGAGAAAAAACACGTGTTTGAGAAAATTTAAAAAAAAAAACTGTGCTCATCTTCTCCAGCCCTCCTGTCTCTGCCGCTGCTGTCACTTGCTTCCGACCGCCGCTCATTATGCTCATTGAATATTCACTTCACTGGGGCCGGAAGCAGCAGCAGCGGGGAGTCGGCAGGACCGCAGACTGAAGATCAGCACCACAGACAGCGACGCCAGGGACAGGTGAGCAGAAAGTTCCCGTTCTCTGTGTGTTATCACGGATAACACGCGGAGAACACACGTAGGCCATAAACACGGCTCACGGAGGGGAAAACGCACCTCTGACACGTCCGTGAAAAACGTGCATGGTTTTTCACGAACGTGTGAAAGAGGCCAAAAGCAGTGTGACAGACTGGTGGAAAGCAGCCAAGACGCATGAAAGCTGTGATTAAACATCATGGTTATTCCACAAAATATTGATTTCTGAACTCCTCCTGAGGTAAAACATTATTAGGCTATGTGCGCACGTGTGCGTAATTCATGCAGTTACGCTGCGCTTTGTAGCGCAGCGTAACTGCATGCGTCCTGCGTCCCCTGCACAATCTATGGAGATTGTGCAGGGGCCGTGCGCACGTGCCATATTAGAACGCAGCGCTTCGGCTGCTGCCCGAATCGCTGCGTTCTAAGAAGTGACATGTCACTTCTTCCGTGCGCTTTGCCGGCAGCCCCTGCTCTGTCTATGGCAGGAGCTGCAGGCAGAGCACACGTTCTCGCCGGCACCATGCGCTTCAGAACGCAGCTTTTCAGCTGCGCTCTGAAGCGCACCTTTTCGGTGCGGTGCAGAGCGCACACGTGCGCACATAGCCTTAGTATTGTTGTTTCTAAATGATTATGAACTTGTTTTCTTTGCTTTATTTGAGGTGTGAAAGCAATGCATTGTTTTGTTATTTTGACCATTTCTCATTTTCAAAAAATAATTACAAATTTTATTGCTTGGAAATTCGGAGACGTTGTCAGTAGTTTATAGAATAAAAGAACAATTTACATTTTACTCAAAAATATATCTATAAAGAGAAAAATCTGAAAAACTGACAATTTTGCAGTGGTCTCTTAATTTTTTCCAGAGCTGTATGTCTCAGAGTTGTACTGTAATCTGTTGGTTTCCTCAGGAAAGGAGTTCACTTCAAAATGTGTAGAAATAAAACCATCTTTATAACAGTATCCAGTATACATTGTATATTGACAGTGAGCTGCTTATCAGATGAGGGGCTGTGGTCTGACTACTTTGCACTAGGCAGCTAGTCCAAGCAATGATAATGTCCTAGTAATAAACCCTTCATTGTAAGCAAACAACAGCACACAGTTTAATAAGTAATACATCACTAAAACCTGTGCTTGAGCCCCTATCACCTGCATTCTTCAGATTACATAGTAAAAACCCATAGTTATGTTCGCTCGCAGGGCAAGCACAATATTAGTAGGACCACTGGAGTAAAAGTACCATTTACTTGCCTGGAGGAGCAAACTGGACTGGCTGCCGAGTCTTCACTACTGCCACAGGAGGTGGCAGCAGGTGTACACATGCTAGTAAGCAGCCGGCAGAGGGCAGCCCCAGGGGATCTGCAGTACCTCGGCAGCTGGCACCATGGATACAATACAGTCTCTGATAATAACATTAGCAGCCGGGGTCATGGATTTGGCTGAAATGGATGGATGTGGTAGCAGTGGCCAATGATGATACTTGTGGCAGCGGGTATCATGGTAGGCACCCGGCGTGGATATTTGCAGCAGCAGATATTGTGGTAGCCAACCAGCATGGATGATTGTAGCAGAAAACTGACATTGTACTGAAACACAGAGACGAAACAGCAGCAGAACACAGCACAATGAAACCTGAGAATTAGCAACATGATCAACTTGTTGCCCAGGCACCTCCCTTAAGAGGAAGGTGCCTTAAATACCTGAAATCTCTCAGCTGACCTGAAAGACACTTCCAAGTCAGGGAGCACTGGTCCTTTAAGAAAAGGGACATGGCCGTGCGCACACCCAAAGGCATTCCCAAAAGGCCTGAGTGGTGTGTGCAGGCTCCAGGAGACAGCAGTATGAACCGAGGATAGAGTAGCCACTGCAGGACGGCCAAGCAGGTGAGAGAACTGGTATCCCTGCCGGGGGAGGGGGGCAGGACATTGCGGGTACGCTGGTATGTGCGTTACACCTGCTTACAGATACCCTTTAATGAAAAATTGCAAAACAAGATTTTTTTTATTATTTTCTTTTACAACTGTGGGGTTTTTTTTACCTTATCATTGTTTTTTATTATTTTATTTCTAACTAAATATCTTATATTGATTTGATACAATTTTCCTCATGTAACATAGAAAATAATAGTTGCTAAAAATGAGATTTATTTTTTTTTATAATTATAAATGCTAATTTCAAAGGTGGGGAGGAAGAGGGATATTTTTCCCAAGGTTAATGTGAATAGTAAACTGGTAATATTTGGACCGTTGTTTGCCCTTCACACAGAATGCACCATTTGTTAATAAGATCTGAAGCTCATTAACCTCTGGCAATGATATCCATGGTAACAATCCCCCAAAGAATGTTTTACATTCATAATTAACCCATCTCTACTTAATGTTATGGTCTCATTGAAGAGAGAAATGGGATTCTGCAGTCTGCGTCCATTGGGAGAAGTCGGTTTATTTAGAACTTCTTTTTTTTCTGCATTTTGGCTGATGAGCTGATATATTGTAATTTGCAGTTTTAGGAAATTCCTTTTATTGGCAGCTCCGGAATGAACAGTTAGATGAAAGTATATATTAGAAATGGAAACGCTGCTCCTGCCACCTTCTTTGAATTTTAATAGGAGACACCAATTACCGAACATGTTTTACAGTCTGTTACAAGATGGACATTAGATTAAATTCAGAATTTTAGGAAACCTTCATTTCCCAATCTACAGATCTGAATATATAGGGTTTTTTTTTAACATCTTCAAATTCCTTTTTATTTTACAAGAGAATTTACTATATTAAAATTTTCTCTTTTTAGTGTCCCAACCTTTTAAAGTTAAAATTAAAAAAGTAACTTTACCCAAAATACTTTTTTTTTTAACTTTCTTTTATTCATATCTCTAAACAATTAGTAAATTAAAAAGCCACATTCAATGTCAAGCAGCAGCTGCAAAAGCAAACATTAATAAAAAGTGATAATGGAGGTTTTCCAATCCAGCACAGTGAATTAAAGGCAGAAATTCTTTATTGTGACCCCTATTAAAATAGCAGTATAGAAAAAAACTAACGCGTTTTGAGCCTAGCTGACTCTTAATTGTAGATTGCCCAGGAAATAGATGTCACGATTGTGTCCCTGCATGTTGAGACTCTTTTCATTTAAATGTGTTTCACTTCTTTTGTTCTTTTGGCATTCAAGTGGTTAAGTACCAGTTTTGCAACTGCAGCCTTTCCTAACCAGTTCCTTGCTGAGTTATCAGCTGCACTTACTCAGTAGTCACGTCCTTCAGCTTTAAATAGTGGTGTATCCCAGAATTCTCTGCTGAAGATACAAACTCATTTGTTTCCTGGCCGCCATTGAGGAAGGTTCTGCAAGTCAAGTTCCTGTTCGGGCTATATCTTTTCGGTTGTTAATTCCCCCCCCCATTTGTCTTTGTTCCCTTTGTGTGTTGTTAGTGCAGCGGTGAGGTCTAGTGAAAACCACCTTGTAATGCCTGCCTGGATCAACAGACTCAGATGGGATGTAATGGGGAGGCTAGAGGGAAGCCACTCACCAAGCAGGACTCCCAGAACCCTGAAACCCTTTAACCCCTATACAGGGATTTGGAATTACACAGGGCCCTGGAGATCACTACCTGTGGAAGGCTGCATTCCGATGAGAGTAGTCGCCAGGCAGGGTCAAACCAGGAATAGCAGAACAGGGACAGAATCGGCAGGCAAGGACGTAATCAGAAACAAGCAAGCAGAGGTCAAAACCGGATCGGGCAGCGAGGTACAAAAACAGCAGGCAGGAGGGTAGTCAGGAAACAAGCGGTAATCAGCACACAATATCACAGGACAAAACAGGAGACAGAATTCTCAGAACTATCTCTGGCAGTGGTCATGTGACAGGAGGTGGAATAAGAAGGGTGTGGTGTCTTCCCATTGGCTGTAGCTGAATGATGGTACTTCAGCTGGGAGACACCCGCCATCTACAGTCAGCCAGTGGTACTGCAGATCCCCAGGAAACCCAGACCAGTGGATGAGCGGAGCCTGCGCCCACCAGCGCCGCCGGCATCGACTCCTCTCCCATCACCAGCACTATCCACGGCAGGAACACGGCGTCGCCTGGCGATCGGAGCAGAAATCGATAGAACGGACTCCGGTGGGGACATAACACACCTGCCCCTCACTAGTCAGGGTTACTATAGGGCCTTTATAGGGTCTCAATCTATATAAAGTGAAAGCTGCATACCAAATTAAGAGAAATATGAATAAGCATAACTGCTCTATGAAACATAAAGAAATGAAAAACACAATTAACCATATGAAAAATTGAAAAATGTGACATTGCATGACTGCTGAGGATTATTTGAAAAAAAGAGATATTTAGCTAATGTATTGACCAATTCATTACTGCCCGATCACCAATTCACGGTAATCCCTTATTTATCAGCTCCCTAACCAAATTTTACCTCTATGCGGTTAAAACCTGCTTGTGTGTATGGGTCTCTAACAAAATGTTACCTCTATGTGCGGTTGAAACCTGCTTGTGTATGCGAAGCCAGTCCCGTCCTTTAGCCATGTTTATTCAATTTCCTATATAGCCAGGTCCCTTGCTTCCCACACACAAGCAGGTTTCAACTGCACATAGAGGTAACATTTGGTTAGAGACTAGTGATGAGCGAGTACTAAAAAGCTCGGGTGCTCGAAGCTCGGGCCGAGCATCCCAAGATACTCGTGTACTCGGGCCGAGCAACGAGCCCAATGTTATCCTATGGGAGACCCGAGTATTTTTGTGAAATGACCCCCCGGCAGCATGGAGAAACCCTAAAAATGTCACAAAAGTCTCAGAAGAGTGCTCAAATGACATGGCAACAGCATGGGGAAGACCCCTTGAAGCATTTATCACTCAAAAGTCACAGCTGTGAACAATTTTGCCCACGTTTCATGCCATTTTTACGGACTCACCAGAAAACCTTCCAAAATGACCCCAAAATGATTTTTCATGGCAGAAATGTTAAGGGCACATACCCAATAGTGAGATAGAGCTGGTGTATGTTACTTTTTGAGATTAATACATGAAAGATTTTACGTGAAAACATTGTGTGGCACTCTGATGTCCCTGAGAAGAGACGTACATGAAGGCCTCTTGAGTCTAATGTGCCCATTTTGAGGAAGTGAGTCTTTGTAGTATTTTCCTTTGCCAGGGCAGTCCAAAATTGTGAGGTTCACCAATGCCCCTGCATAGAGACGTGCATGAGGGCCTGTAAACCTGAAGTGCCCATTGTAAGGAAGTGGGTGTATTATAGTATAGCCCTTTGGCAGGGCAGCCAAAAATTGAGAGGCTCCACATTGTCCCTGGATAGAGACGTGCATGAGGGCCTGTAAACTTGAAGTGCCCATTGTAAGGAAGTGGGTCTATTGTAGTATAGCCCTTTGGCAGGGCAGGCAAAAATTGAGAGGCTCCACATTGTCCCTGGATAGAGACGTGCATGAGGGCCTGTAAACTTGAAGTGCCCATTGTAAGGAAGTGGGTCTATTGTAGTATAGCCCTTTGGCAGGGCAGCCAAAAATTGAGAGGCTCCACATTGTCCCTGGATAGAGACGTGCATGAGGGCCTGTAAACTTGAAGTGCCCATTGTAAGGAAGTGGGTCTATTGTAGTATAGCCCTTAGGCAGGGCAGCCAAAAATTGGGAGGCTCCACGTTGTCCCTGGATAGAGACGTGCATGAGGGCCTGTAAACCTGAAGTGCCCATTGGAAGGAAGTGGGTCTATTGTAGAATAGCCCTTTGGCAGGGCAGCCAAAAATTGGGAGGCTCCACGTTGTCCCTGGATAGAGACGTGCATGAGGGCCTGTAAACCTGAAGTGCCCATTGTAAGGAAGTGGGTCTATTGTAGTATAGCCCTTAGGCAGGGCAGCCAAAAATTGGGAGGCTCCACGTTGTCCCTGGATAGAGACCTGTTAGGTTCTTAGTGCCTCCGTGCTTGCATTTAAAAACCGCACGTGTGTGCCTGTTGGTGGCAGCTTTCCGCTGCACTTGTGTGCATTTTGCAAAAACTTGGATATAACGCACAAGTCTAGTGAATACACATCAGCACAGCATTGCAAAATGCGCAAGGGCGTTGTCAACGAACAAGGAAGTGGACGTGATGGTGGTGCAGGCAGAGACTGAGGTCGTGTGCAAGCTCTAATTTCGCCACAACAAAGGGCCACATCTACTCGCTCGCACGTCCTGTCCCAAATTCTTGGGGACCGCAGCAGTACACCGCTCTTGAACCAAGACCAGTGTCAACAGGTTGTTAGTTGGATAGCGGATAATGCTTCCAGTCAGATTGGCACCACCACAAACACTCTGTCTTCCACACGGTCAAGTGTCAGTAGCCGTGATACTGCACCGCACATTTTGGAACCTGATCCTCCTTCCTACCACCAGGCCGAGTACACGTCCACGGACATTACTGATCCCACACTTGGACACTCGGAAGAGCTGTTCGTTCACGTTTCCATTCACACATTCTGGCCTCTCGCCAGCTCCTGTTGAAGTGGGTCATGAGGAGATCGTATGTACAGATGCCCAAATATTTCAGCAGCCATTTTCTCACGAAGTTGGCAACGTGTCTCAACAAGGGGTGGACGATGATGAGACACAATTGTCAGGAAGTCAGGAGGAGCAGGGTGCGGAAGACAAAGACGACGTGGTGGCTGATCCAGTAACTGACTCAACCTGGCAGGAGGATATGCAGAGCGAGGACAGCAGTGCACAGGGGGAGGGAGGCGTAGCATCCCAACAGGCAGTAAGAAGCAGGGTGGTGGCCCCAGGCAGACGTCAGGCAACTGTTCCCCGGAACAACACGACACAAGGTGCCTGTACAAATGTTAGGTCTTCCCGAGTCTGGCAGTTTTTTAAGTTGGCTCCAGATGATTCTAAAAAGGCCATTTGCAACACCTGCCGTGCCAGCATCAGCAGGGGTACCAAAACTAGCAGCCTGACCACCACCAGAATGATCAGGCACATGTCAGCCAAGCACCCGACTTTGTGGGATGTACAACAGAGTCGAGGAGCAGTGCTTGCTGATGTCACTGCTACATCTTCGCTTGTTGTGCATGCGAGCCAATCCCCTGTCCATGCTGCCCGCGAACAAGCCTCCTCCGGCCCTGCACCTCTGCGTTGCCCACGCAGAAATAACACCATCATCAAGCACGTCCTTGTCCCAGCGCAGCGTTCAGTTATCCATTCAACAAACCTTTGAACGCAGGCGCAAATACACTGACAGCGCCCTACATGCCACACTTCTAAATGCTAACATTTCGCGACTGCTTGCGCTGGAAATGTTGCTTTTTAGGCTGGTTGAGACAGAAGCATTCCGCGACCTGATGGTGGCAGCTGTCCCACGTTACTCGGTCCCCAGCCGCCACTATTTCTCCCGGTGTGCCGTCCCCGCATTGCATAACCACGTGTCACAAAACATCACACGTGCCCTGAACAACGCTGTTTCACCCAAAGTCCACCTAACCACAGGCACGTGGACAAGTGCATGTGGGCAAGGCCGCTACATCTCGTTGACGTCACACTGGGTTAATATTGTGGAAGCTGGGACCCAGTCTGAGCGAGGGACGTAACACGTCCTTCCCACACCAAGGTTTGCAGGCCCTACCTCAGTCAGTGTTTCACCCACACTCTACAGCTCCGGAATGTCATGCTCCTCAGCCTCCTCCTCCTCCTGCGCATCCTCATCCACTTTACCCTCCACACCAGTCCCAAGCTGGAATTGTCGCTGGCGGAGGAGGGGACGCTGCGCTCTCCCACTGCTCGGGTCCGGCTGCCGCTGCTCTACGGCTGCTGCTGCTCGGTGGCTCGAGCGATGGCCGGATCCCGGAGGCTCGAGCGGCGCTCCTCGCCCGTGAGTGAAAAGGGGTGGTTTGGGTTTTGGGGATATTGTCCGTGACGCCACCCACGGTTGTGGTGATTGTGTGGACACCACCGCTGCTCTGGACGGGTATCCCGGGAGCCTGTGACAGGAAGCAGCTTTGTTGTTATTTCTCCCCTCCGTGGGTAGGGGGGTTGGTTGTCCCGGGGCCCGGTGATGGGGTAGAGATGGATGACAGGCGGGTAGCGGGGCCTGATGAGGTGCAGGGTCGCAGGGGCAGCGCTGTGCCGCACGGCACGGAGGTACTCACTCAGCCCAATGATGATGACACAGTTCACGGTAAAACAAGTGGCTGGATGGACGGGTCACTCGGACGGCTGCGGTTGTTCCTCCCTGCAGGTTAGTGATGACTGTCTCTCCCTGCACCTAAGTTCAGTGTTGGTAGTGATGGTTTCCCACCGGTAACCCGCTCCCCGACCTGGATATGGGCCGGAGGAGACCCTTTTGCCCACAGGCGCTGGCCCTGGGAGACGGTTGCCCTTGGCGGTGGCGGTGTCTCCCCTTCACGGTTGGACGGTTGCCTTCTATCGTGACTTGGCTGTTTGGAAACCCTGAGGTCCCCTTCACTAACGGATTTGGCAAATTCACGGCGACACCAAGCCTTGCCGGGATCCGAAAGGCCCCTGCCAATGGTGCTGTCTTCTCTTTGTATACCGGTCCGGTACGGCCGGGTCACCACCCGTTCACGGTCCTTACGGCAGACTCCAATCGGCCTCCACTGCAGACGGTCACCACATCCTGCCAACCTTGCTGTCCTGTCCGGGCCACACACCCGGACCAACTTCAGGCTCTTTGCTGTCACTTTTCTCCTCTCTACTACTTTCCTCCTTCCACTTCCTTAGCTTAACTCTCACTGCCTGTGTTTTCCCTCCTCCTTGGTGAGTGGAGACCAACCGCCTGGCTCCACCCCCTGGTGTGGACAACAGCCCCTGGGGAAGGCAACAAGGATTTTGTGTTTTGACTATGATATGCCTGCAGGGAGTGTGGGGTGTGTAAGTGTTGTGCTCTGTGGCCCCTGGCTTGTCCAGGGCGACACAGAAGCACTGCAGAACTGCCTCGGCGAAGTGGCAACAGGCTGTGCTGAAGCTAATCTGCATAGGTGACAAACCCCACAATGCAGAAGAGGTGTGTACAGCTCTGAAACAGCAGGCAGATCACTGGCTCACACCTCTGAACCTAAAGCCAGGAAAGGTTGTGTGTGACAATGGCCGGAACCTGGTGGCGGCTTTGAGGCGAGGCCAGCTGACACATGTTCCATGCGTGGCCCATGTGCTCAACCTCGTGGTTCAGTGGTTTCTAAAGTCATACCCAGAGCTGTCTGATCTGCTGGTAAAAGTTCGCCGCCTGTCTGTACATTTTCGAAAGTCACCTACTGCTTCAGCCGGCCTTGCCGGCTTTCAGCGCCTTTTGCATCTTCCGGCTCACAGACTGGTGTGTGATGTCCCCACGCGTTGGAATTCAACTCTGCACATGTTGGTCAGGAGGATATGTGAGCAGAAGAGAGCAGTTGTTGAGTACCTGCATCACCTAAGCCGTAGGGAAATGGGTCAAACTCCACACATAACACCTGAGGAGTGGAGATGGATGTCCGACCTATGTACCATCCGCCAAAACTTTGAGGACTCCACCAAGATGGTGAGCGGCGATGACGACATTATTAGCGTCACCATACCGCTTCTCTGCCTTCTAAAATGGTCTCTGCTCAAAAAACAACCATGATGCATTTCAGGCCGAGCGCGATGAGTTTGAGCAAGAAACAGTAGTGGGTGTGGGTGATAACACACAGCCCAGCCTCGTCTCATCACAACGTGCAGTGGAGGACTATGACGAGGAGGAGGATGAAGACATGGAGCAACTCTCTGGCCAAATTGAGGATATGACATGCAGTCATATCCTCGGTTCAGCGTGGCTGGCCAGAGGACAGGGTAGATGAGGAGGAGGAGGAGGAGGACAGCATGTTCAGTCATCGTGTTGGTCAGGATACTGAAGTGATGGCTGTTAAGAGTCTGGCACACATGGCTGACTTTATGGTAAGCTGCCTGTCTCGTGACCCTCGCGTTAAGAACATCTTTGCCGACAATCATTACTGGTTGGTAACACTGTTACACCCACGCTACAAGGAGAACTTTATGTCTCTTATTCCCGAGGCGAAGAGGTCAGGCAAAATGCAGCAGTTCCAGAAGGCCATAGTCACGGAAGTAGGCAAAGCATTCCCCTCACAAAACGCTAGCGGCATAGGTCAGGAATCAGTGGACAACCAAGGCGTACAGCCGAGAGGGGCACAAGTCCAATACGCCAGAGGTAGGGGAACAGTCTTTAAGATGTGGGACAGTTTTCTCAGGCCCTCACATACCACAGCCCCTGAGGTGCGGGGTAGTGCCACAAAAAATCCTAAGTTTGCCCAGATGCTCAAGGAGTACCTTGCAGATCAAACAACTGTACTCCGACATTCCTCTGTGCCTTACAATTAATGGGTATCCAAGCTGGACACGTGGCATGAATTGGCTCTCTACGCCTTCGAAGTCCTGGCATGCCCTGCCGCTAGCGTTTTGTCAGAGCGTGTTTTTCGTGCCGCAGGTGGAATCATTACAGATAAACGCACCCGCCTGTCAACTGTAAATGTTGACAGGCTGACTCTGATCAAGATGAACAAGGGTTGGATTGGGCCAGACTTCACCACACCACCAGCAAATGAGAGCGGAATTTAAAGTTTGCCATGTACCTACACTCACCCATGGGTACACACTTCTGGACTTTGGCTAATCGCTGGACTGCTCCTCCTTCTCCTCATGCGCCATCATGATGACCGTTACAATAGTTAGGCCGTTGTTTCAGGTATACCCCCAGTGGTAAATTTTTTCGACCATTCTTTCAGAATGGACATTACAACGACAGGCGACCCGCTCCTTTGCAATGGGAACAATGTTTTGAGGCCCTTATGCACATCTCTATCCAGGGACAATGTGGAGCCTGATGCTGCCACCGACTGCAACACACACGTGCGGTTTTTAAATGCAAGCACGGACGCAATAAGAACCTAACAGGTTTTTAGGAGCGACAATTACTGAGAAGTCTGACACTATCAGCCACTGCTGACTGACGTGTATTATTCACTAGACTTGTGCGTTATATAATAGTTTGTGCAAAACGTGCACCTGTACGCTGCCACCGACAGACACACACGTGCTGTTTTTAAATGCAAGCACGGACGCAATAAGAACCTAACTGGTTTTTAGGAGCGACAATTACTGAGAAGTCTGACACTATCAGCCACTGCTGACTGACGTGTATTATACACTAGACTTGTGCGTTATATAATAGTTTGTGCAAAACGTGCACCTGTACGCTGCCACCGACTGCCACACACGTGCTGTTTTTAAATGCAAGCACGGACGCAATAAGAACCTAACTGGTTTTTAGGAGCGACAATTACTGAGAAGTCTGACACTATCTGGACTGTTTTAGACTGTGTACACCAGCCCCAGATATGATGAAGGCTGGTATACGGTCACCACTAGGAATGGCTATATACCCTGCCTGCCTGCCTGCCTGTATACTGCTACAATAGTCCTGACAAGGACTCTTCTGGTCACTAGCCTGTATTCCGACCTGGCTATACCCTGCCTGTATATAGCAACAATAGTCCTGAGAAGGACTCTGCTACTGTACTCCGACCTGGCTATACCCTGCCTGCCTGTATACAACTATAATAGTCCTGAGAAGGACTTCTGGTCACACTGTTTGCAGCCCTGCAACTGAAAAAGCTATAAAGGGCCGCAAAGCTTTCCCTGAATCAGCGACACTCTCCCTGCACTGACTGTCTGGATAGCTGTGAGCAGAGCACAGCGCGCCGGCCGGTATAAAGGCTCGGTCACGCTGTGCAGGCCGGCCAATCACTGCAATTCCACAACTAACAGGGCTGTGGCATTGCAGTGGTCTGCCAGCCAATCCCTGCATGAGGGCTGGCTCTCAAAAGAGCACCAACATGCAGGGATGAAGACCACGAGTACAGCACGAGTATCGCGAGATTACTCGGTCCCCGCCGAGCAGCCCGAGTACAGCGATACTCGTGCGAGTACCGAGTAGTTACAAGCATGCTCGCTCATCACTATTAGAGACCCATACACAGAAGCAGGTTTTAACCGCATATAGAGGTAACATTTGGTTAGGGACCAAATAAATAAGAGATTACTGTGAAGTGGTTATCGGGCAGTAATGAATTGATCAATACATTAGCTAAATATCTCTTTTTTTTTCAAATAATCCTCAGCAGTCATGCAATGTCACATTTTTCAATTTTTTCAATTTCTTCATATGGCTAATTGTGTTTTTCATTTTTTTTATGTATCATTGAGCAGTTATCCTTATTCATATTTCTCTGAATTTGGTGTGCAGATTTCACTTTATATAGATTGTGTATTTTTTAGCTAGCACCCTGTTCACATTTGCAATGGTGTTCCCGCAGTCTTTATAGGGTGTCAGGTTCCTGCTCGGTGACAGGTTGTGGAGACAGTATAGGGACTGGGGAGGAGAGAAGGGACAGTTGCAGGTGAAGTTAGGAGATGCTCACCTACCCCTCTCAGTAGTTTCAGGGCCTCCCGTTGTTTTTGTGTCCCCTGTGGCCCCCTTTCTGGTGTTTGTTGTGCTTCAGATGCACGTAGGTCTGAATGCATCCCACCACGGTTGCTTCACCCGGCAAGCATGACAATAGATAGAACAAGACACATCTACTGAATGGGGTGAGCTGTATTCATAAATGTGCTAATACTAATGTACAAAACGATGCAAATATATCCTTACCTTTGTGATTCAAATTAATATTACCCTTATATAAATGTTAGGTCCTCAATGTGTGGGTTGGATTTCATGCTCTACTCTGTAAAATGGAAAGCTAAAAGGCTTCAATGGCGGCAACTGTATCTAAAGTCCTTAAAATTGAAATTGCATTACCAGAAAGGAAAAGTTCAGGAAATATGGAAATTACATGATCAACCGATATGATAAAGGTAGCTTTCATAAGTGCCATTTAAAGATTGCTACTTCTCTAACAATTCTTTCCCAATCATTTTGATTCCCTCTGAAAACATTCACCTAAAGTGTTCTGTGCTGTCAAGAATCATCCTGTCATGGAGAATGTACTGATGGACCAGGAGTTTCTAAACTGGCCCTTAAACTCGAGACCCTGTACTGTACCTCATCTGAGAGGTAAGCTTGATGGTAGCCAGATTCAAGCCCCTAACGTGACCATGTCTCCTGTCCGAGCCCTAATCTTACTCCCTCCACCCTGGGAGCAGGCCGGAAACCCTGTATCAAAACCCCACAGAAGCGACATGGACAAGGGAGAACATAACCTCGTACACACTGTCCTCAAACACAAAGGGGAGACAATATGCGTACAGAGGAATAAGGAAAGGGATAGGGAATAAATTCACAACAGGGGAACGTTCACACCATGCAGAAAAGCAACTGTTGTTCACCATGAATTCACAACCACTGAAACCGAGATCGCTGATGCTACAGTTATATGAAAAAGTTTGGGCACCCCTATTAATGTTGACCTTTTTTTTTAATAACAATTTGGGTTTTTGCAACAGCTATTTCAGTTTCCTATATCTAATAACTGATGGACTGAGTAATATTTCTGGATTGAAATGAGGTTTATTGAACTAACAGAAAATGTGCAATCCGCATTTTAACAAAATTTGACCGGTGCAAAAGTATGGGCAACTCAACATAAAAGTGACATTAATATTTTGTAGATCCTCCTTTTGCAAAAATAACGGCTTCTAATCGCTTCCTGTAGCTTTTAATGAGTTCCTGGATCCTGGATGAAGGTATATTTGACCATTCCTGTTTACAAAACAATTCCAGGTCAGTTAAGTTTGATAGTCGCCGAGCATGGATAGCATGCTTTAAATCATTCCACAGATTTTCAATGATATTCAGGTCTGGGGACTGGGATGGCCATTCCAGAACATTGTAATTGTTCCTCTGCATGAATGCCTGAGTAGATTTGGAGCGGTGTTTTGGATCATTGTCTTGCTGAAATATCCATCCCCTGCGTAACTTCAACTTCGTCACTGATTCTTGCACATTATTGTCAAGAATCTGCTGATACTGAGTTGAAGCCATGCGACCCTCAACTTTAACAAGATTCCCGGTGCCGGCATTGGCCACACAGCCCCAAAGCATGATGGAACCTCCACCAAATTTTACTGTGGGTAGCAAGTGCTTTTCTTGGAATGCCGTGTTTTTTTTGCCTCCATGCATAACGCCTTTTTGTATGACCAAACAACTCAATCTTTGTTTCATCAGTCCACAGGACCTTCTTCCAAAATGTAACTGGCTTGTCCAAATGTGCTTTTGCATACCTCAGGCGACTCTGTTTGTGGCGTTCTTGCAGAAACGGCTTCTTTCGCATCACTCTCCCATACAGCTTCTCCTTGTGCAACGTGCGCTGTATTCTTGACAGATGCACATTGACACCATCTGCAGCAAGATGATGCTGCAGGTCTTTGGAGGTGGTCTGAAGATTGTCCTTGACTGTTCTCACCATTCTTCTTCTCTGCCTTTCTGATATTTTTCTTGGCCTGCCACTTCTGGGCTTAACAAGAACTGTACCTATGTTCTTCCATTTCCTTACTATGTTCCTCACAGTGGAAACTGACAGTTTAAATCTCTGAGACAACTTTTTGTATCCTTCCCCTGAACAACTATGTTGAATAATCTTTGTTTTCAGATCATTTGAGAGTTGTTTTGAGGAGCCCATGATGCCACTCTTCATAGGAGATTCAAATAGGAGAACAACTTGCAAGTGGCCACCTTAAATACCTTTTCTCATGATTGGATACACCTGCCTATGAAGTTCAAAGCTCAATGAGGTTACAAAACCAATTTAGTGCTTTAGTAAGTCAGTAAAAAGTAGTTAGGAGTGTTCAAATCAAGAAATTGATAAGGGTGCCCATACTTTTGCACCTGTCAAATTTTGTTTAAATGCGGATTGCACATTTTCTGTTAGTACAATAAACCTCATTTCAATCCAGAAATATTACTCAGTCCATCAGTTATTAGATATATGAAACTGAAATAGCTGCTGCAAAAACCCAAATTGTTATAAAGAAAAAAGGTTAACATTAATAGGGGTGCCCAAACTTTTTCATATTACTGTATCTTCGGCGATCTCCTACTACACTCCCCAGTCTTAAGTAGGAAGGGAGCAGTTGTGGATGGTAATCAGCAGCATGGCTCTCAGAAGAATTGCACACTGTTCAAAAAAAGTATTAACTCCTGCATGGCTGGGAGCAGTGAAACAACTCAGCCGACGCCCAGCAGAGCTGAGCACTTAGGAGAGGCCAGGTTGCCTGTCGTATTCTGCAATGTGAACCGAGTCCAACGCCAAAGTAGTAATCCATGTGTGCAGATCCGGAAAGTGCATTACACATCCACTTCCAGTGAACCAGTTCTATTTACTTGCCCTGTACAATAACAGGAAACACCACGCTGCTTAGATGTAGTAGAAACTCTGAGCTTAGACACTAAGTTACTAAGCATGTGTGCCCATCAGCATCTTAGCCTATGTTCATACTTAGCATTTTTGTGAACATAGTCTTAAAGCTGCTTTACACACAACGATATTGCTAGCGATCTCGTTAGAGATGTGACACGCCAGATCGTAGATATGATTTGCCGAGATCGCACATAGGTCGTCTTTTTTGTAGCATCGGTCACAAAACGACCTATGTGCGATCTTGGAAAATCGTATCTACGATCTGGCGTGTCACATCGCTAACGAGATCGCTAGCGATATCGTTGTTTGTAAAGCAGCCTTTAGGTATTCGTTCTCAGAGGGAATCAAAAGAACATCCAAAGATCAACAATCTGTTTTAGTTGTTCCCGAAGGTGATTTTTATTAAAGGCAGTCCAGATAATGTGTGACCTTTCAGTCGATCACACAAACTTTTCTTAAACAATTTGTAAATAACATTTAGAGAACCAAAAATCAATACATATCCTATCATAAATTGAAAGAGTTAGCTACACTTAAAAAAGAGAAAATAAAAATAGTTCAGTATGCGCTAAAATAAATCATATATACAAAGGTGTGAAAAAGTGTTTGCCCCCTTCTTGAATTCTTATTCTTTCGCATGTTTGTCATACTTAAATGTTTCAGATCACCAAACAAATGTAAATATCAGACAAAAATAACACAAGAAAACACAAAAATCAGTTTATAAATTAAGGTCTTTATTGTTAAGGGACAAAGAAATCCAAATTTATAGGACCCTGTGTGAAAAAGTGATTGCCCCCTAAACCTAGTAACTGATTGGGCCACCCTTAGCAGCAAAAACTGCAATCAAGTGTTTGCGATAACTGGCAATGAGTCTTTAACAACTCTCTTGAGGTATTTTAGCCCACTCATCTTTACAGAATTGTAGTAATTCAGGCACATTGGAGGGTTTCCAAGCATGAACCGCCTTGTTAAGGTCATGACACTGCATCACAATCGGATTAAGGTCAGAACTTTGACTATGTCCCACCAAAGTCTTAATTTTGTTTTTCTTAAGCCATTCAGAGGTGGACTTGCTGGTGTGTTTTGGATCATTGCCCTGCTGCATAACCCATGTGTGCTTCAGCTTGAGGTTACGAACAGATGGCCAGACATTCTCCTTCAGGTTATTTTGATAAATACCAGAATTCATGATTTTAATTACCACAGCAAGTCCTCCAGGTCCTGAAGCAGCAAAACAGCCCCAGACCAGCACACTACCACCAACATATCTGACTGTTGGGCTGATGTTTCTTTTCCAAAATGCTGTTACTTCTACGCCAGATGTAATGGGACATACACCTTCCAAAAAGTTCAACTTTTGTCATGTAAGTCCACAGAGCATTCTTTCAAAAGCGTTGGAGACCATCAAGATGTTTTCTAGCAAATGAGACGAGCCTTTACGTTCTTTTTGCTCAGGGGTGGTTTCCATCTTGGAACTCTGCCATGCAGGCCGTTTTTGACCAGTCTATTTCTTATGGTGGAATCACGAACACTGACCTTAACTGAGACAAGTGAGGCCTTCAGTTCTTTGTATGTTGTTGTGGGGTCTTTTGTGACCTCTCTGAGTCGTCGCTGTACTAGGGGAATTGAACTCAGCTTTTCAAAGATGTAATAAACCACAGTTAATTTATGTTTTAAGGAGGGGGGCGATCACGTTTTCACACAGGACCCTGTAGGTTTTGATTTCTTTTTCCCTTAATAGTAAAAACCTTTGTGTATAAACGGTATTTTGTGTTTTCTTGTGTTATCTTTGTCTAATATTTAAATATTTTGGTGATCTGAAACATTTACGTGTGACAAACATGCAAAAGAATAAGAAATTAGGAAGGGGCAAACCCTATTTCACACTACTGTAAAGTATATTAAGCTTAATGTTCCTCTGCTGCTCCTCTTCTGGCTGCAGCCAATCACAATTCACATGGAGAAGCAAAGAGACCGATTGGACATAGCTGAAAGAAGAATGAAGGGGAATCAGTAAGGGGCGTATAGTTTTTTGTGTTTTTTTGTGATCATTTTCATTTTAAAGGGTGGACATACCAGCAGTGTGTACATTAGTAATATTACAATGGAATTGGATTGATTTTTTTAGATGCTTCTCCTCTGTTTTTTAGCAGTTGTGTGATAAAGAAAAGACCTGCTAAGTTATCAAATTGTAAAAAGATGGACAGAAGGTAAGAAGAAGCCTGGTGTGGAAGCAGGCGCAGATATCATGCATGAGTCCCGTGATACCTGTTGGGCTGAGTGTAAAGGGGGCTTTACACGCAACGACATAGCTAATCAGATGTCGTTGGGAGTCACGGAATTCGTGATGCACATCCGGCCTTGTTAGCGATGTCGTTGCGTGTAACACGTACGAGCAACCGTTAACGATGCAAAATACTCACCAAATCGTTGATTGTTGACACATCGTTCAAATCCCAAATATTGTTGCTGCTTTTAGACGCAGGTTGTTCGTCGTTCCTGAGGCAGCACACATCGCTACGTGTGACACCCGAGGAACGACAAACAACACCGTACCTGCATCCTCTGGCAACGAGGTGGGCGTGTCTTTCATGCGGCTGCTTTCCGCCCCTCCGCTTCTATTGGACACCTACCGTGTGACGTCGCTGTGACGCCGCACGAACCGCCCCTTTAGAAAAGAAGCTGTTCACTGGCCACAGCGCCGTCACTAGGAAGGTAAGTCCATGTGACTGGTATTAGCAATATTGTGCGATTTGCCCGTGACGCACAAACAACGGGGGCGGGTGCGATCGGCAGCGACTTCGCTAGCGATGTTGCTGTGTGTAAAGTGGCCCTAATTGTTCCACCCAATGTTCACTACCGGCTTTCCAGCTTGGTTTATACACTGCAAGTTTGGTACAGATTTTATTTGCAGGTTTCAACATTTCTGAATCTAAAATTTCCACACTCCTTTTTTGTTTTTAAAGAAATGCACCAAAAATGCAAGTCCAATGGCTTAACCTGCAGATTTAGCGTCCCCATTGAAGTGAGTGTGTAAAATTTGCACCAAAAATTGACATGATGCAGATTTAAAAAAAAAAAAAAATAATACAAAAGTAAATTTCCAGATGGATTCTGCACCAAAAAAAGAAGCATGTGGATGAAATTAAGTTACAACGTTCCACTTTTCTAGGACTGTAACATGTGGCAAATTTTATGCACAGAAAATCTTTGCTGAAAATTTGTACCAAATACACAACTTCTTATGTCAGAGCGGGGGAAGGGTCAGCACACACGGCGAGTAATATGGAGCGAGTGGAATGCGATAAAAAAATCGCATTCCACTCGGACCAATATTACTCTATGGGTCCGCTCCCATGAGCAATTATTTTCTCAGCCCTAATCGGACCGAGAAAATAGTCGCAGCATGCTGTGGGTGTAATGCGATCCTGTTTCATGCGCACCCATACAAGTCTATGGGGCGAGAGAAACATCGCACTGCTCTCGCGTTACATCGGTTTAATGCAAGTGCAGGGCGAGAATGGCAATAGCCAGGAACGGAGGAGAGAGGGAGATAAATCCCTTCCTCCCCTCCGCAGCGCCGGTCCTCCCCTCCGGAGCTGAGGTCTGATCCCAGGATCGGACTATAGTTGCATGACACTCGCATGACAGTCGGCTCCTGCTGTGCTGCGAGCGTGAGCCAAGTGTCGTGTGAGAACTCGCACTAATCCCCGTGTGGCCTCAGACGAAGAATCTGCCTGGGCAAACTCTTTAACACAAGGAATTAGATTAAATACCATAAATCTGTCAGTGGTTGGCAGATAGACTTATCGCAAGCCAATCTCTTATCCAGATCTCAGGGATTGCCTTAAGGGTACTTTACACACTGCGACATCCCTAGCGATCTCGTTAGCGATGTGACATGGCAGATTGCAGATAAGATTTGCTGAGATCGCACATAGGTCGTTTTGTAGCGCCAGTCACATGTGCGATCTCAGCAAAATCGTATGTGCGATCTGGCGTGTTACATCGCTAACGAGATCGCTAGCGATGTCGCAGCATGTAAAGCACCTTAGCCTTTAGTCTTTTACCCCGGCACAGGGATCTGGACTTATACAGGAGCCTCTGTGTTGGGGCCAAAGAATCAACTGCTGGCTGATAGTGCAGGATGGCAGAAAGAATGATTCACTAGCTAGGTCTAGGACGTTGGTGCAGGGACAATATTGTAAGGCAGGAAAGAAGTCCAAAAATGAGCTGAGGTCAAAATCAGGAAAGTCTATCGTGAATACAAGCAAGCTACATAGAAATTCTCTGAAGCAAGTCAGAAAACAGAGACATTTATTTATAGTTGAGCGAGTACCTAACTATACATACTCGCTATACTCATAACGAGTACTGTCTAACACTCTCGTATTCATTCCAAATAGCATGTGTAATGCAAGTCAACGGGAAATCCTTGCAAAGTAACGAGTAACTCGAATTCCACACTATTCGCTACTCGTCCGAAAAGTAAGGCATTCGGGTTACTCGTTACCTTGGCAGTTTTTCACCATTGACTTGCATTGCGCACGCTATTCGGAATGAATACGCGAGTATTAGACAATATTCGTTATGAGTATAGCGAGTACAAATAGCTACTCGCTCAACTCTACATTTATTACATTTCACAATACAAAATATGACTAGACAAAAATATGACATAACTAAAAAAATACTCAAATTTCACAATTAATCAAGACAAATTAATTGTCACTAGCTGGCAGTGTTGGACTGGCTACCGGAGAAACCGCCAGTAATACCAATCCTGGCTGCGGTTACCTGGAAGGAACTCTGGAGCGATCACCTGAGCTCCGGAGTGCAGCCTGGACTGAACAGCGGGTTTACAGAACTGAACTGTGAGCGCCAATTGATTCCCCGGCGATTGCAGTTCAGTTCATGACAGCTGCGGACAGGCTGGGCTGAACTCCGGAGCACAGGTGAGAGCTCCGGAGTTCCATCCAGGTAACCGCAGCCAGGACTGGTATTACTGGCGGTTTCTCCGGTAGCCAGTCCGACACCGCTAGCTGGTATTTTGTGTAATAAAAAAAATTGGTATTCCTGTACAGGAGTCTGAGCTTACACAGTGGCCCCTGGGTTCGGGCCAAAAAGTCAGCTGCTGGCTGGTGATGCAGGCTGGCAGACATAATGATCTACTAGCCAGGTCAGAACAAGAAGGTCGGTGCAGGGACAAAATTGTAAAGCAGTAGCTTAGTAAAAAAAATGCTCAAATTTCACAATATTAACCAAGACAAATTAATTGTCTCTAACTGGTATTTTGTCCAAAAATGTTATTCTTTAGTAGACAATGTAATTTTGTGATCCTAAACATTTATTTTCAAAATGGATACTTAGGTTAATAAGGTTCTTGGCCGCCGTTCCACACCTCGAATTTTTTTTTTACATGTGTATATACAGCTTTACTTCACACTCCGACTTGGTGAGTTTTCCTGTTAAATACTTCACACTTTCCTTATAAATAGCTCCACAGATCACAGTGAACCTGGTATGTACGGTATTTACATACATGTGAAGCAGCTGAATAATAACCGTGTACATGGCAATCCTCCGGATACGCGAATCACATATTGTCTCATCTGAAATGAGTTTTGTGAATGGATGTATCAGTCAGCCGTCCGCTAGCGTTGTAATTAAAATGACAGCCCCTTTAAAGACCGCATTTTGACACGTGTTTAAGACTCTTTTCATTAGCATCTGAGGAGGTGAGATACATCTTACTCATCGGGGTCATGTGTGATATTTATACTGCGCTGTTAATGTGCAAGCTGCCTACTAAAGTCATGCAATGTTTAAAGCGGTAAAGATGGAAAGTCTGCGCTCCTGACGTGCGTTTTATTAAATATCTGTATTCAACAATTCTACTGCAATTTTTTAGGAACTTTACTTTGTATTGTTCATTAGAGAAATGTTTAAACATTCGATCAACCAGGCATTACCATACCCCTTATTAAAGAGGACCAACCACCAGGATTTTCCTATATAACCTAAAGCCAGTGCTATACTGGGGCTATCATGCTGATTCTATACATACCTTTAGTTGTGAGATCGGATCTATACTTTCTGAAATACAGGGGAATAAAGTTTGTGAAATACACTGTTATTTGATTGATAGCAGCTACAGAATATCTAATAGGTGGGTCGGGGTTTGCTAGTTATTCCCGCCCCTGTCTGCTGCCTGTCCTTCCTCCCCCTGTCTCTGTTATTACAGAGGGAGGACAGTACAGGGAATACAGTGTCAAGTGGCAAAACTAGAATCCAATAGGCCCCGGTGCAAAATTTGAAGCTAGTTCCCAATCTACATGTTGGTCTCATGTATGGGTCCTTGTAGCGTTCTAGATCCTATACAGATATGTGTGTTTGCCCCATAAGGTCCTTCAGTCTGGGTCCCTTCCAGTATTAATGTCAACCATCCCGGTCCCATTATAGTAATAATGTCCACCATCCTAGCCCCTTTTTGGTATAATGTTCCCCATCCTGAGGCCTTTTCTGGTATATTGTTCCTCATCCCGGTCCCCTTACTCTGATAATGTTCTCCATCCTAAGCCTTTTTCTGGTATAATGTTCCTCATCCTGAGCCCTTTTCTGGTATAATGTTCCCCATCCCGGTCCCCTTACAGTGATAATGTTGTCCTCCATCCTAGCCCCTTTCTGGTATAATGTTCCCCATCCTGAGCCCTTTTCTGGTATAAGGTTCCCCATCCCAGTCTCCTTACACTGATAATGTCCTCCATCCTAAGCCCTTTTCTGGTATAATGTCCCTCATACTGAGCCCTTTTCTGGTATAATGTTCCCCATCCCAGTCCCCTTACACTGATAATGTCCTCCATCCTAAGCCCTTTTCTGGTATAATGTCCCTCATACTGAGCCCTTTTCTGGTATAATGTTCCCCAACCCAGTCCCCTTACACTGATAATGTTTTCCATCCTAGCCCCTTTATGGTATAATGTCCCCCATCCTGAGCCCTTTTCTGGTATAATGTTCCCCGTCCCGGCCCCCTTACAGTAATAATAATAAATAATAATAATATTTATTTCTATAGCACCAACATATTCCGCAGCACTTTACAATTCAGGAGGATCATATACAAACAAGTAACAGTTATAGAAGATACAATATTTAAAGGGAAAAAAGGCAACCCTGCTCATGAGAGCTTACAATCTATAATGAGATGGGGGGGGGAGGTACAAGTGCTTATTTTCAATGACAATCCAGCCATCTCAAGGAAATGGGGGATAGATAATGGCTTCCTGGACCAGTTGGCTAGAGCCTTGAGATGCATTTGGGTGCCATGGAACAGTGATACACAGTGATTACAGTGATAATGTCCTCCATCCTAGCCCCTTTCTGGTATAATGTCCCTCATACTGAGCCCTTTTCTGGTATAATGTTCCCCATCCCAGTCCCCTTACACTGATAATGTCCTCCATCCTAGCCCCTTTCTGGTATAATGTCCCCCATCCTGAGCCCTTTTCTGGTATAATGTTCCCCATCCCGGTCCCCTTACAGTGATATTGTCCTCTATCCTAAATCCCTTTCTGATATAATGCCCCCCATCCTGAGCCCCTTTCTGTAGTAATGTCACCCATCCTCAGCCCTTTCCAGTGATAATGTTCCCCATTCTTTTGCTTTTCTCCAACAAATTAAAAACAAAGGAAAACGATCCTTCTTACCTTCCCTTTGTCCCATGATGATGTGTGTTGTCCTCTTCTATAAGTGGGGCAGAATCTAGCAGCCGACTTCAGCTTAACCAACATGGAGCATAATGTTACTGCCATGTGTCATCGGTGACGGGCTCGTCAATGTCAACTGCTAGTCTCTGATTGGATGGCGGTTTGTATTGTGGTGCAGGGAGTCGGCGAGTCTCTGTGCCAGAATACATTTCAGCTCAATGTGCTTCCTTGGACACCCATCCAGTGGAAATAGGCACTTGTTTTGGCTCCCCACCACACATGGACCCAGTGATGGTTGCTACCTTTATGACCGCAATCCATACGCCCCTTATTGTGTTCAGCTTTGGTCAACAGTATACAAAAAATACATAATAAAGAATGAATAGGTCACAGGTGGGCAACCAAATTAGTAGATGGAATGGGTAATACACAGTCACTGGATTATCAAAATTGGAGTTATTCGGCTAGAAATATTCAGCTAATTTACTTAGTATAATTATTCGGGATGATCGAATACCTCAAATATTCGGCTTCGCGAATATTTGCCAAATAGGTCGCCGCTATTTGACTATACGCGAATATTAGATTCGCAATGTAAGTCTATGGGAAACCCGAATAGCAACTATTTGGAACTATTTGGGCTTCCCATAGACTTACATTGCGCATCGAATATTTGTATATCGGTGACCTATTCGTCGGATATTCGCGGAGCCGAATATTTGAGGTATTCGATCATCCCTAATAATTATATCAACTTTCAAAAAATGAAAGTAAAATTAAGGGAGTATCCGCAACATCTAGATGAAAGAAGGTTTCACCATTATAAGTAGAGGCGAGTAAATCTGCTAAAATTCGATTTGTCAGATTCGCTAGTATTTGGCCAAGAAATTGGATAAACATCAAATGTATTCACCTTGAATCAATTTGCTAGTATCATGCTATCAGATCGCTCTAGATCCCAGATCATAATAAAGATGGAGGGTTTATAAGATCTGGATAGACGACTCCGGTCTGGCATCTAGGGACTTATTTAAGTTCCGATTGGGCTTGTTTTAAACCATGGTATAAATAAGTGAAATGTTGTATGGATGCGGGAACTGTAACTTCCTTCTATGGACTCATTGCTTGCTTTTATCTAACTTTTGGCATACATGATGTTAACCGGGATGATTCTGGTCCTCTCGTATACCCTTGGACATTGTATTTTCTAAAGAGAACTACGACATCTATTCATCACACGTGGTGAACAGTCAAATACGCGATTTTTTTATTTTCTGTTCACTTGCGGGGAGGGAGGGATGGGGATTTTGGGGTTATGTTGACCCCGATTTTGCCTGATTTATATATTGTATAAAATATTTAATAAAAACATTTTGGTTTAAAAAAAAGATGGAGGGTTTATAATTAAAAAATATTATATTATATTGACTTGACCCTCATGTTTCCTGGGACTGCAGCTGCTTGCCTAGTTCTCCGATGGCTTCCTTCCTCCCTCCGGCTCCGATCTTCTCTTTCTTCTCTTCTATCTTCACTCTTTGGTTCCAATGATTAGATTTCTGAAAATGGGTAACTGATCCTGAGATTTATTTTTTATTTCTATTGGGTTTTTTTATTTTTCATTAAAACTTGCAGATTATTTCTTAATGACTCCAGATGTATAAAATAACTCTCTTTTTCCAGGATAGCTGTTCTTCCAGATGGAACTTTACGGATCCTAAATGCCTCTAAATCAGATGAAGGGAAGTACACGTGCCGTGGGGAAAATGTGTTTGGTTCTGCGGAAATTACAACAGTGGTGTCTGTTACAGGTAATGAGTTGTCTGATTCTGTAAAAACCTAATTAAACCGTTGGTTCGTTCTTATGGATTGATTTTATATGTAAATTATTTAAATGAGATAATTAGGTAATTTTGGGGCACCCAATAGGATGGTAGACTTATAAATAATTCAATCTGTTGGGGGTTCCTAAAACAAAAAAATTCTAACCCCCCCAAAAATATTACCCCCCCCCCTGCCTGTTAAATATATATGACAACAACATCAAAGAATTGGAGTAACACAGCCACTAAAAAATCTATAGTTTTATTACAAAATACAGTAATAAATCAAATTTAAACAGCAATAATATGGATAAGGTTTTTACACAGAGGAAATGTCAGACATAAATCCCACTGGTAGGGGAGGGAAATGTAGGGAGAATAAAACTCATCCAAACCATGGGACATACAGTAAACAAACTAAGCAAAACACTAAGTGAGATGTAACATCAAATAAATTATTCAAATATGTATACATACTATAGCAAAGAGACATAAAAAAAATCCCACTCCGTGAATATACAAAAATCACAGAATAACCTTACCCATTGTAGATGAGAGAAGTTCCCCAGAGAACCTTAGCAACCCAACGCGCGTTTCGCCTGGTGGCTTTCTCAAGGGAATGTGCCTAAATATATGTGTATGGCGAGCAGCAAAGAAAAGTTTAATCCCTGGCCTAGATCTTCTCTGCTAATTCAGGTTTTATACCAAAAAAGAAAGAAAAACCGAACAAAGTAGTCACTGAATATTAAATCTTTATTAATATATAATTAAAATGCACACATAATAAAACACAGCTATTGACTGGAAAAGAGGCGTCAAAAACCTTGCATAGTAAGCCACTACAATTAGAGTAAGATCAGCTGATGATTATTCAGCTGATAGTAGCCAGCAGCTGATCTTACTCTAATTGTAGTGGCATGACCTCTGGCCACAACTTTTCAGCACTTGACACTTTAGTTGTGTATTGTGTTTACTTATTTATTCATCCTTTTGAATCCTTTTACACTAACCCCTTTGCCTCATATATATATTTTTTGCACCTAATATATACATACTATGCAAGGTTTTTGACGCCTCTTTTCCAGTCAATAGCTGTGTTTTATTATGTGTGCATTTTAATTATGTATTAATAAAGATTTAATATTCAGTGACTACTTTGTTCGGTTTTTCTTTCTTTTTTGGTATAGTACTTTAAATTCCGAATGGTCCTATTGATCCCTTATCCCCACACTTTGAGAAAATATTTATTGATTTTTAATATCTAATATCTAATATTTATTGATGGTTTTGTGTGGTATGGATTTCATCCTCTAACTATTGCTGTTTAATTCAGGTTTTAAAGCAATGCCCGATGTGCACAGGTGCATGATTAGCACAGCATAAATAGACAGCCAGAACTTCTAAGTTAGTGGGTGGTTGGGCTGGAGAACTGAAGCAGTCTGTCTGTTGTAAAGGAAAAAAAAAACATATTTGAATGGACTGGTCTGTCCTGTATGCCAAGCTGGACTTTTTCCTTTGTATCCCTGCTCTGAAGTAGGATTGTGCACTTATGTTTTTGTCAAGTGTGAATAAGATACTGACTCCCTTTTTGTACTTTAAACCTGCGTGTGCCTCTTTACTGCATCGCTGCCATTGCCTACCAGAGGTGAATCCCTACAATATATATATATATATATATATATATATATATATATATATATATATATATATATATATATATATATGTATATACAGTCATGACCAAAAATGTTGACGCCCTTGAAATTGTTCCAGAAAATTAAGTATTTCTCCCAGAAAACTATTGCAATATCAATTCTCTCTGCGAACTCAATTGAACTCGGATGCCAGATTACCAGACTGTCGGATTGCCGAACATGACTTCACAGCAAACCGGCAGAGGGGCAACTCAGTTCACTGAGAGCAGCGATTGCCAGACTGCCACATTGCAGGACATGGCAGCACAGCAGTCCAACAGTCCAGTAGGTGTGAGGTGCCTGGAAATCTTAAAGGAGCCTTTAATGGAGCCTTTAAGGTTTCTGGAGTTCCTAGTGTTACTAGAGTTCACAGCCTCCAGGTGTCCCAACAGCAGGGAACTCCAGGAAACTTAAAAGCTCCCTTAAAGGCTCCTTTAAGGTTTTGAAAACACAGCAATTCTGGGTTGGTTAGGGTGCTCTGGTAGGTTCTCGCAGCACAGCGCCCACAGCACAGCACCCCACAGGCCACAGCACAGCGCCCCGTAGGCCATAGCACAGCGCCCTGCAGGCCACAGCACAGCGCCCCGCATACCCCAGCAAAGCGCCCCCCAGGCCACAGCACAGCACCCCGCATACCCCAGCAAAGTGCCCCCCAGGCCACAGCACAGCACCCTGCAGGCCACAGCACAGCGCCCCGCAGGCCACAGCACAGCGCCCCGCAGGCCACAGCACAGCGCCCCGTAGGCCACAGCACAGTGCCCCGCAGGCCATAGCACAGCGCCCCGTAGGCCATAGCACAGCGCCCCGCAGGCCACAGCACAGCGCCCCGCAGGCCACAGCACAGCGCCCCGCATACCCCAGCAAAGCACCCCCCCAGGCCACAGCACAGCGCCCCGCAGGCCACAGCAGAGTGCCCCGCATACCCCAGCAAAGCACCCCCCAGGCCACATCACAGCACCCCGCAGGCCACAACACAGCGCCCCGCATACCACAGCAGTGCCCCTTCCTTCTGCAACTCCTTTCCACCACCTCCCGGTAAGGTGCATTTGGATTATAGGACGCACCCCTCATTTTCCTTCCAAATTTTTGGAGGAAAAATGCGTCTTATAATCCAAAAAATACGGTAATTGACCTTCATCAATTCACTGGTAAAATTACAAAACAGAAAAAAAGCAGAATAAATATCAATAATTAACAAAATAACTAATGTACAATAATATGTCAAAAGTCAAATAATGAAAATTAAAAATATGCAAGAAGTGACATATATAGATAAGCCAATTATCTAATTGTGTATATATATATATATATATATATATATATATCTCTAACGGAGCAAGAGATTATGAAAGAAAGATTGAAAAATGAAGAAAATGAAGAAAATGGAAAAAAAAAAATAAAATGAAAAATTGGAAAAAATTAAACAAAAAGGGAAAAAAATGCAAAATTAAAATCATAATAATGTGCTCATAAAACGTTAACAGTTTGTAAAAGAGGTGAATTGTGTAACCTGGATACACAAATGAAGTGTTTAAAGTGTTGAGTGGAATATTAATAATAAATGGGATAAGGTGCATGTGTTGATTCACATAAAGGGTATTTTATGCCTTTAAAAGAGCGGCCATACTAAAAAGGTGTACTATACCTTTTAAGAATGTGGCCATAATCATAAACCTATGCTAAAGTATGTGTAAAGGAACGTGGCTATATAGTGTGCTACATGCCCAAGGTAAATTAAGTATTCAATCAGGTGGCAACTGTATGGTAATAAGAGTGCAGTCGTAACATGGTATGTATCCTCTTTAAGTCACCACAAGAAGAAACGTTAGAGTACATGTTTCTAAAGGAAATTGGTATGTTAAAGACATGCAAAAATATAAGATGAAATGGCATGCATAAAATTGGATATATCATGAAATGATATATATCCTCTTAACATATAAGTGCAATGCAAAATGACAGGCATGAAATAAAGACCATAGATATGAACAAACATATATCTATCTTAGTGAAAAATAGTATTAGCTGGTTCAATTTATGGCTTATAAATTGGTGTCTCATTAACAAGGTGCTACACAAGAAACATCTCCTGATGGGTAAAACCAGTGAGCTGTCTCAAGACGTACACAACCTTATTGTGCAGAACATACAGTTGACATTGCTTACAGAAGAATTTCTAAGCTACTGAAGGCTCCAATAAGCACTGTTGATGTCATAATCTGGAAGTGGAAAGAACATAATTTCGCCACAAACTGACCACCAGTTGCTCTGCACAATATTTCAGACTGAGGAGTGAAAATAATTATTAGAAGTTGTCCAAGAGCTAAGAACCACCTGTGGAGCGCTACAGAAAGACCTGGACTCAGCAGGTACAATTGTTTAAAAGAAAATAATAGGTAAAACACTTAACCTCCATGGCCTGTATGCACGCTCAACATCCAAGACTCAATTGCTGAATAAAAAACATGTTCAAGAGTGTTTAAAGTTTGCTCAATACCATTTAGACAAACCGGTGAAATACTGGAGGAATAAGTCTGGTCAGATGAGACTAATAGTGAACTTTTTGGATGACATAATACCACCATGTTTGGAGGCCAAAAGGCAGCTCACCCCAAAAATCACCATAACAACAATGAAATTTGGAGGTGGGAACATCATGGTTTGGGGCTGTTTTTCAGCATATGGCACTGGCAAACATCATATGAAGGAAGGATGAATGGAAAAATGTACTAAGACATTCTTGATAAAAATCTGCTGCCATCAACCAATATGATGAAGATAATAAGAGAGTGGACATTTCAGGAAGACAATGATCCTAAACACACAGCCAAGGAAACTCTCAATTGGTTTCAGAGAAAATAAAGCTGTTAGAATGGCCGAGCTGATCACCGGAGCTGAATCCAATAGAAAATGTATGGAAGGAAACATAGCTCTGAGTTCATAGAGCCTATGGCAAAACCTTCGTACCCATGCCTCCACGAGAAGAAGAGACATGGAGCCGAAGAAAGGAAAGTTACTGTCACGAACTCTACTGTTGTGGTGGACTGAGTTGCGCTGGAACTCACAGGACCTGTAGAAATGGAGGCAACCTAGTGGGAACTGAGAGTGTTTGAAAATGCTTTGTACTGAAGAAATGATCTGGAAGTTATGTGCATAATATCTCATCTGTAAAGTTGTTGCCGAGAAATTGTTGTGTAAAGAGTTGTTTAAAATGGGCTCGTGGTTTCCTGAGTTGTCATCTGGTCCTGGCCAACCGAGATAAGCGCTAGCATATCTTCTACGTGGTCAAACGACCCAAACAACACAAATCCACACACTCAGCCAGGACCATATATTTCATCTAGCATGCCAGGACATCTGGAGTCAAGCCTTTAGCGGGCTTTACACGCTGCGACATCGCTAATGCGGAGTCGTTGGGGTCACGGATTTTGTGACGCACATCCGGCCGCATTAGCGATGCCGTTGCGTGTGACACCGATAAGCGATTTTGCATCGTTGCAAAAACGTGCAAAATCGCTAATCGGCGACATGGGGGTCCATTCTTAAAAATCGTTACTGCAGCAGTAACGAAGTTGTTCCTCGTTCCTGCGGCAGCACACATCGCTGCGTGTGACGCCGCAGGAACGAGGAAGCTCCCCTTACCTGCCTCCCGGCCGCTATGAGGAAGGAAGGAGGTGGGCGGGATGTTACGTCCCGCTCATCTCCGCCCCTCCGCTGCTATTGGGCGGCGGTTCAGTGACGCTTCAGTGACGTCGCTGTGACGCCGCACGAACCGCCCCCTTAGAAAGGAGGCGGTTCGCCCGTCACAGCGACGTCGCCGGACAGGTAAGTATGTGTGACGGCTGTTGTGCGGCACGGGCAGCGATTTGCCCGTGTCACGCAACAGATGGGGGCGGGTACCCACACTAGCGATATCGGGACCGATATCGCAGTGTGTAAAGTAGCCTTTTGCCCACGACTACCGCCCTGCGACACCCTAGAGAAGATAGAGCCAAAAATCCCACCTGAGCAATGCATGAAACTAGTTTCTCCACGCAGGAGGCATCTTGAAGTTGTCATCACCAACAAAGGCTTTTGTATGAAGTATTAAATAACTTTTAGTAAGCGTGTTCAATACTTTTCCTGTGTCATTTTTGTAGACATCACTACATTTATGGACATCTATGGCTTGAGTTTTTTGCCTGTGTGGATTTCATGGGTTGTTTCTAAAATCTGTTGTGAAATTCATGTCTATAGCACTTTTAGAAATATGTTTACTTAGAAAATTGGTGACGTGTTTAATACTTATTTTACTCTTTGTATATTCAGCTGAGGAGGCAGGGTCACATAGGTCCACTTTTATAAACAGTCCCTAGTGAAAAAAAAATAGGCATGCTTAGCTGAGCACTCATGTTTCTGATTAATGGGGGCCATCTGATGGCCTAATGAGCATTGGGCCGACCGCTATCTCGTGTATTAATCAAAGTGCTAGACCAACTTAAACGCCAAACTGAACTTGAGCAGTAAACAGAATGTCAAGGGGGTTTCAGGATATATTTTTTTCCTAATAATGGATGCTAAAATAAAAAAAATACAGGTATCAGGAGTTGACTTTTCTACCGCTCTAGTGCTGCTATTTGATGATCCTCACTAGTCTCAATGAGCTTTGCTGCAACACTCACATACTGTACAGCTACTTGACCATTACAGCTATTTATTGGTCTTAGTAATCTTTAACGGTACGTACACCGATGAGCTTAGTGATTGGATGCAGCAATCACATATTGCAGCCTGTCAAAAAATACTTTGAGAAGTGGCAGAGATGTGGTCCTGGAGCTGTTGTGACGCCCTGGACTAGCCAGGTAGTCACAGACACAACACCACACACACCCCTTTCCCGGACAGGTGACAACAGTCAAACAAAAACCCTTGTTGCCACCCTCCAGGGTCTGATGTCCACACCAGGTGGGGCGGAGCCAGGCAGTTGACTCCGCCCACCGAGGAGTTCACAGTCCTGGAGGCGGGAAAAACACAAAAGAAAGAAAGTGACAGAGAGTGGAGGTAGACAGTGGAGGAGTGAAGACGAAAAGTCAAGGGCAGACCTGGGACCAGGCCTGCCACGAACTGTTTAGGTGTTTGGGTCGGAGCCCAGGCACCTCCAGCAAGGTCGGCAGATGGTGGTGGCCGCCTGCAGGAGTTGGTGAACGGTCGGTGGAACCGTAGGACCGGGGTCGGGCGGTGGCCCGCCGGTACCGAACTGGGGAGCCGATTGGAGCCAAGCACCAGGCAGGGTACTCAGACCCCGACTAGGCTAGAAGCCGCCCTGATAGTCGAATTTACTGATTGCGGTCTGGACCTCAGGGGTTCATTCCCACCCAAGTCCCGATTGACGGCAACAGCCCAACCATCCCGGATAAGTGCCACCGCCAAAGGCAAGAGATCTAAAGGGCCAGCGCCTGTGGGCAAATGGGCTCCTACGACACTTACACGTTGGGAGCGGACTACCGGTGCCCAGAGACTCTGTTATCTTGTGTCAGAGTGAGTACACCAGTGCCGTCGGGCATCGCGCCGCACTTCACCGCGACCCTGCACCCAGCACCCCGGCCCTCACCTTTCCGCGGGCCCCCGGGACCATCACCCCTGCCCACGGAGGGTTAACACCAAGCTGCATAACACCGTCCCCGGGAGGCCTAGTCAACGGCAGCGGTGGTGTCCACAATACAATCGCCACAACCCATGGGTGGCGTCACGAACTTTGCTAAATCCACCAAACAACTACCCAAACCCCTGCGTGCACCGCCACTACCCCTTGCAGAGCAACGTGACCCCGGGTTCGTGAGAGGCTCGAGCCACCACCCGCAGTACGAGCACGGACTCGAGTGGCTCGGCGGTCGCAGCCGAGGCCGCGGGGCGGTACACTGTCATGAATACTTTGGGATAGCAAGGAATCGGGACCCCCAAGCTAGAGGACCATATGCTATCCCTAACCTCAGGGATACTTCTAATGGTGTAGAGACCTGAGTCTCCTTCCTGGCCCTGCTCCTGACCAGTCCTTATCTTATTCCCCCTCCTGCTCCCCTGGGAGGTACAGGGGCGGAGTGTGTAGAAAATACAGAAAAAGACAGACGAGGTAAAAAACAAAACTCTGTCACACAGCACACACACAGGATAAGACAACAAGAGTTTCAGGAAGAAAACAAGAGCAAGAAGGAAATACAAAACAACAGGGGTAAACTCTACAACCGCTCCAAGCAAAGAGCACCACTAAATACAACTTTCACCAGACACAGTCTAGGACACTACACCTCACAGACCAACACAAAAGCAAAACAGAATAGACTATAGCTGGCATGGGTAGAAGGATTCCAACAGTATAAATAGGAGGAGAGAAGATGTGATAGATCTCTCCACAGCATGTGATTAAAGGAGCAAGCAGACTAGTAGTGATTACCTCTTGCTAGCCTGCCTATGAATTAGCACATAGCAGATTGACGCCCAAATCTGCCTGTGGTGATCCCAGACACCAGAGACACCATCGGGCGGAGTGTCAGAGTCTACAATCTAAACAGGGTCCAATGCTGCCATGACAGTCAGAAAAGTTTGTGCAAAACTCCAAGTGACAGGAGCAATGGTGAATGAGTAACTCTCATTTTCTTATTTTTCCACTGGGCAAGCAAAGGTAGTGGCTAAAAATCCTTTTTACCCAGAATACTCTTATAAAAGTATTTTAAGACCAGTATATCCCTATGACATCATATGTAATTCAGTAATGAATACTAAGGTGTTATATAGTTACATAGGACGAAAAAAAGACCTAGGTCCATCTAGTTCAACCTTCATCCACCAATGCCAATGTTGATTCCTTTTTTCTGTAGATACCTGAGTATATGTTCTTCGTACATGTAAAAAAAGTGATCTAAGAATTGTCATCTTCTCTATTGTTTACATAGAACCTACAAAAATAGAACTAACACCAAAAAGAACAGAACTGACTGTTGGGGAGAGCGTTGTTCTTAGCTGCAAAGCCATCCATGATCCCCTCCTCGATATCAACTTCTTCTGGACTCTGAATGAACAGCCTGTGGATTTTGAAAAGGAAGACGGACATTTTGAAAGCATCAGAGCTGTAAGTAACTTCTGATTCCTAAAAAAATGTTGCTAAAAGCAACTTTCCATTAATATGCTTATATACAGCACTCTGTGAACAGCCAGCTTCTTTAGCAATGACCTTTTGTGGCTTACCCTCCTTGTGGAGTATGTCAGTGACTGACTTCTGGACATCTGTCAAGTCAGCAGTCTTCCCCATGATTATGTGGCCTACTGAACCAGACTAAGGGACCATTTTAAACTCTTAGGAAGCCTTTGCAGTTGTTTTATGGTGCTTATTCTAATTTTCTGAGATAATGGCTTTTGGGTTTTCATTGTCTGTAAGCCGTAATCATCAGCATTAAAAGAAATAAACACTTGAAATAGATCCCTCTGTGTAATGACTCTATATAATATATAGGAATAGATCCCTCTGTGTGTAACGACTCTATAGAATATATAGGAATAGATCCCTCTGTGTGTAATGACTCTATAGAATATATAGGAATAGATCCCTCTGTGTGTAATGACTCTATATAATATATAGGAATAGATCCCTCTGTGTGTAACGACTCAATACAATATATAGAAATAGATCAATCTGTGTGTAGTGACTATATATAATATATATGAATAGATCCCTCTGTGTGTAACGACTCTATAGAATTTATAGGAATAGATCCCTCTGTGTGTAATGACTCTATATAATATATAAGAATAGATCCCTCTGTGTGTAACAACTCTATAGAATATATAGGAATAGATCCCTTTGTGTGTAATGACTCAATACAATATATAGAAATAGATCAATCTGTGTGTAGTGACTATATATAATATATAAGAATAGATTCCTCTGTGTTTAATGACTATATAATATATAGGAATAGATCCCTCTGTGTGTAATGACTCTATATAATATATAGGAATAGATCCCTCTGTGTGAAATGACTCTATATAATATATATGTTTCCCTTTTTGTATTGAATTACTGAAATAACAACTTTTTGATGATATTCTAATTTATTGAGATGCACTGGTATTTTGGCCTTATCTGGACCATCGGGCTATAGACGGGAGTATGATTTAAATACTAAACATTCACAGCGCTTAATTTTACGACATCGATCTTGACTCGAAGATGCTTAGGAAGATTTGATGATAGAATTTCCTAGCAGATTGTAGAACTTTTCAAGTCATGAAATCCGGTTTATCTAATCAAGGAAGTAAAAAAAAAATCAAGAAGAATGCTGCCGCGTTTTAACTAAACAGCCGGATTTGTAAACTTGTCACAGGTTCTTCGTAGGGAAAAGTTAGAATAAATCTGAATGTGCTTCCCGGAATAAAGTCAGCACATTAAATGTTATAAGATACTATTTCAATACCGGAGAGATTGATCTGTATGCATGCTAACCTATCATTTCCCACGCCAGGAGTAAGTGGAGAGCATTAAGATGGAGCATAAATTCTATATATTGCTCTTATTCCTGTGTATTTTATGCACATTTGCATTTATATTATACTATGCTGGCAGATGCACACTTAACCTTGAGTGAGCAATGGACATAATATAAGCTTTCACAGGAGATCTTACCGAGAAGACGGAGGGCATGTCTGTTATTTTAATGGCAATATTGAATCAGCCCCTAGTTAATGCATTGTGTCCTATGGAGGACTTTAATTTCTCGGCATTTCTGGTAACACCCTTTGCTTTTTCCCTTTATTACATCTCCATTTACATCGATGCCTTTGAAAGTGGAGACAACTTATAAGTCTACTTCTTTTCCTACACAACTGTTGTGAATGTCAGTTATGCTGTTGCTGCTGTGAGGCTCCCTCTTGTGGCCAGGAATGGTTTGACAGAGACCAGGTGTTCTTGAGCAATGGGCGTTTCCATTGCTAACGCTCTGCCTATTTATGTCTGGTCTCCTGGCTGTCTGGGCCGGTTATCATTATGTGCTTCACAAGCCTTTTCATCTTGCTCCAGACCACTTCTACCCTAGATAAGTGCTTGGTTCTTTCTTATGATGTTTTTGTTCTTTTGTTCTTATCTGGGTTGTCAATTATTGTGGTTATTGTCAGTTTATTTGCATGCAGGAATCTTCCCTCTCAGTTGCTTTGCTGGGAAGCTCCCTGCAGCTATGTTTATAGTATTGCTCCTATAAGTCCATGTGTTTGTTGCTTCTTGAATTTGTAATTTTTCCTGTTTTCTGTTCATTGGTTTCACAAGAGCACCTGATATAGGACAGAGTGCAGATCATGCGATCTGAGGGCCTTTTTGTACTATCAGGTATTTGGGTTTTTATAGGGTTTTTCTCTGGCCACCATCAGCCCCTTTCCTATCCTTTTCTATTTAGTTAGTGAGGCCTCACCTTTGCTAAACCTATTCTCCATCTGTGTATTGTATTTTCCTATATCACCGTAGTCTTTGAATGTGGGGGGCTTGCTATACCTTTTGCGGTCTATTTCTGAGGCAGAGAGTTATTCATCATTCCTTCTTTTAGGATAGCTAGTTCTCCGGCTGGGTTCGCGGTGCATACGATCATAGTTCACCCCTCAGCTACTTCTAGTGTTGATGGTTAGTAAGGGGATGGCGGCCAGATTAGTTGCCAATGCTCTTGTCACCTTTTTTGCCAATGATACATTGTGATCTTCCATGGTTCCGGATCATAACACACAACTCTTAAGGCCCCTTTCACACATCAGATTTTTGCCATCAGTCGCAATCCGTCATTTTGTGAAAAAAACCGATCCAGTGCTGGATCTGTTTTTTCTCATTGACTTGTATTAGAGACGGATGGCCTCACGTTTCATCCGTTGTGCGACAGATCCATCGGAAAATGTTTGTGGCCAACTGAGCCGACGTCCAGATGAACGTTTTTTGTGTGTGTTGAAAAAACTAACAGCCATGGATCCGTCGTCGGCTGTCGTTTGTTATAATGGGAGCCTATTGGCACTGGATCCGTCACAATCCGACTATTGACGGAATCCTGAACGGGGTCCGTTTTTTGCTAACCGAGCATGCTCAGATGTGTAAAGTCCATTCTGGTCAGAAAATCTCCCTCTCCTCTCATCTCCTCTCGTTTCGTATCACCTCTCCCTCTCTCAATATAGGTTTTCATCGGCAAATAACCTTTCCCATGAAAAAAGTGGTACGGCGGATCCGTTTTTTTACTGGATCCGTCACATCACTTTTCCACAATCTGTGACGGATTTCGTCACATCACTCACAAAATGGATTATGACTGATGACAAAAAACTGATGCGTGAAAGGGGCCTTAATTCCCACTTTAAGCCCCACCCCATTTTGATCACGCCCCATAAATAACCACACCCTTTTATGCAAATATGTATACACCACACCTCTTTGAAGTTCATCCATTGGAAAATCTTGCAAGAAAAAAGGACAGGATTATAAAAAAACATTGTGTTTTTTAAGTATATTTTCATGCAAACCCAAGGATCGGGGCTTCCCTTGACCCCCTTCAAGTCTTGATCATTATGCCTTTGCACATGGCTGGTTTGAGCTTTGCCACTCTCAATGGACAAGGCTTAATTTCCCATAAGGCCAAGCTATGCCCAAGGCTCAGCAGTAAGTTGTGCATATATACAGGAGAAATCACCAAATATTTACACATTTGTATTATTTTGAAATGTCCTTATAAAATCATGTTTTTAAATTTAGGTCCATACATTTACACATTAAATAAATTTACATCCATAAATTTATACATTATATAAATTGAGCTGTAAGTTTACGTTGCCCACCTCTACAGCTTGTGGTGTCTTACTCAGACTTACTTAGTTCAGCTCTGCAGTTACTTGCTACAGTTTCTTACCCCCTCTGAAGATGTCCTGGGTCATGGTTGATAGATGCTGTAGGAGATGTGAGTGCAGCACCGGCTTTCTGCTTCCATCTCTGTCGCCGTAGCTTCTGTGACAGAAAATGTAAGTAAGGGGGCAAAGTTAGTAGCAGTGAGTGACACAAGTTCCAGGGAGAGGTGGCGTAGAATTATCTGCTTTGGCCTAGGGTGTTGAAATGTGTAAACCTGGCCCTTCCAATGGAGTTAGGTTTCTGAGTTTGTTGCTTTAGTTGGCAGGTATCACTCTAGGTACAGGGAAGTACCCAGTGAATGGTGAAAGGGAAGGGAGACCCTTTATCCAGGGAAGAGGGAGATGGTGACCTCTGACCAAGCCTACCGCTGGGCCTGGCTTTCCTCACCGCCCTAGATAGGTTCTGCACCAATGCACCGAGCCGGATACCTGACCCTATGCTGACCCTGATCTGGGCCCTAGTTAGGAAATAGGTCAACCCCACTAAGAGCTAAAGGGCACACAGGGATAACAAACAAGGCAAAATAACAAATAAATTATCTTCAAAAAGATTCAGGGAGAGGAACTGCAATATACAATTAAGTTACTCTACTCCAGATGATTGCAAGCCGACTGCTTGCACTCAGGATCTGTACATAGAGTTATCATCAGCACAGACCAGAATTAAATGAGAGTATTTAAGGACATAAAAGGAAGTGCTGATTAGAACAGCTGTAAGGGTGATGAACTCTGTAGGGTCCTAAAGCGAAAAGGATAAACCCTAAGCATTGGAGACACATAAGCTACCATATACACCAAGCAAGATTAATAGAAGATCAGGGAGCAGTTTGTGCAGCCAAACACTGCAGTCTTCTATATCCGGACACCATAGGACTATCTTTTACAATTGACACACCCATGACAGCAGGCTTCCACTTTTCTCTAACTTGTCCCATTTCTCCATCCACTGTCAGTGTTGATGTCTTCTGATTTATCAGAGAGAAGAATTCTGATGACATTGGCCTGTCCCTCCAGACAATAAAAGGATCAGTCTTCATTTAACAAGATGAGCAAAATGATTAAAACTCCCCTAGACTGGTGTCCAATTTGTTCTTCTGTACACATGGACAAGGGCAGTGTTCACTTCTGCTCCTGCAATCCACTGCCCAACATACTGGTAGATGGGTCCTGCCAAAAGTGATGGGTTCTGGAGACTGTCCATCTAGTTGAACCCATAATTTAACATGTTGATCAAGAGGAAGGCAAAAAATAATGCTGGGGCAGGCAGTAATCTCCATATTAGGGGAAAAAAATCCTTCTCGACGCCACATATGGCAATCAGGCTAGATCCCTGGATCAACACCCCATTACAGAATCTAGGGCACATAACCAGTAATATTATATTTTTCAAGACAGATGTGAGCAAAATACACTCCTTCTATGCCTCTGTAACTCCAAATTAATAAGATTTGCTTTACAAGCGCTTGGGAAATCAATACAGCACACACACTTTGTGGTGTACTGAACGTTTCTGCTTTATTAGTACATGTGATCAGTTTATATAAGGTCACAGACAAAGGAAAAATTGGCTCCAACTTATGAGCCAATAGGAACAAAAGGAGTGGGAACAGAAATGTGAAACTTCCCCGCCCAACAGTATTAGCTGAGCCTTCTGACATTAGCAACTATACGACAAGATGGAAACCATAAGAACAAAATGGACCTATTCTCTCACACAGGCATCCAGACCATCCTTGTACTTTTTTTTAATGAATCGACCACTATAACATCATGTGGCACAGAGTTCCATAATCTTACTGCTCGTACAGTAAAGAATCACTTCTTTTACTCTATTTGTCTCTCCAGGGGGAAAGGAGACAAACTCTAGTGCCATTTATTGGAAGTAGCAATCCTAAAAGTCAAAAGTGAGCCTTTAACGAGCCTTTTCATATGACTAAGGATTTATGCCAGATCAGAACCTCAATTTTGAGACACGGTGTTTCAAGGTGTTTACCCCTCGTCAGTGAAAAGTATGAGATCTGATCTGGCAATATGAGAAGCTTTAGTGTGGTGTAAGGGGAAACCTTTTCTCCTTGATGAGACCTGACAAACCAGTCTGGCTGCCAATGAGGAGTCTTATAGCTGCAATGCTCCTCTGTGATATATTCAAATTGTCTCTCCAGAGAGGAAGGAGACAAACTCTAGTGCCACCTATTGGAAGTAGCAATCCTAAAAGTCAGAAGTGACCCTTTAATGAGCCTCTTCATATGACTAAGGATTTATGCCAGATCAGAACCCCAATTTGCAGACACGGTGTTTCGGGGTGGTTGCCCCTCGTCAGTGCAAAGTATGAGATCTGATCTGGCCATATGACAAGCTATACTGGGGCCAAAGGGGAAAACTTTTCTCCTTGTGGAGACCTGACAAACCTAACTTTACTCTAAAGCCCGCTTTACACGCTGCAATGTATCTTACAATGTGTCGGCGGGGTCACGTCGTAAGTGATGCACATCCGGCATCGTAAGGTACATGGCAGTGTGTAACAGCTACGTGCGATTGCGATTGAACGGTAAAACGCATGCACGTCGTTCATTCCTCATAAATTGAATGTCAGGTTGTTCATCGTACCCGGGGTAGCACACATCGCAGTGTGTGACACCCCGGGAACGATGAACAGATCTTACCTGTGTCCCACGGCTCCCGCCGGTAATGCGGAAGGAAGGAGGTGGGCGGGATATTTACATCCCGCTCAGCTCCGCCCCTCCACTTCTATTGGCTGGCTGCTGCGTGACGTCGATGTGACGCCGAACGTCCCTCCCAATCCAGGAAGTGGACGTTCGCCGCCCACATCGAGGTCATATGGACGGGTAACTATGTGTGACGGGGGTTAATTGTTTGTGCGGCACATTCAACAAAATTGAACGTGCCGCACATATGATGGGGGCGGTTACGATCGCATACGATATCGTATGCAGAATCGTAACATTTAAAGCAGGCTTTACACCCTACCTTCTGAAACAGGTCCACAAATTCATGAATGTATCGCTGGATCTGGGGTGGTTGGGAAGTATGCATCCCTTTACTCCATAATTGTCTTTAAGCAGTCTCAAAGATCACTCCAAAAGCAGATATCCTTTAATGTCCTTTAGAGACGCAGTAAGATATAGGATCATGGTATAATATTCCTAAGCCTTAAAACTACTCCTTTAAGAACCCACTGGCAGCGGACAACATATACTTCTACTTGCTCACATAAAATGACAAAGTAATTCCTTGCTGCATTTTTGTTTATATAAAGATTGTGAATGTGCATTTCTCAATTTATCAGACCATTCAGCGAGAGATATAGATTGTTTGTTCCTTTATATAGATTTTTTTTATTAAGAGTCTCTTCTGAAAAAGTCATCTAAATTATATATCTCTCGACTGCAGTTTCACTTTTATTGGCTTTTTCTCCAGATTTCTAAAAGTCTGTTATTATAAAGTTTTGCTTGTCTATTTTTCAATTTGCAAGGAGAAAACAAAAAATAAAACAATTCTACCTCTCATTATCATTGAGTCCATGTTCCATCTGCTGAAAGTAAAAAAATATCAAAAATAATCAAAACCAGCAATTTTGACTATTTTGTGTGTGTGTGTATGTACAGTGCCTACAAGTAGTATTCAACCCCCTGCAGATTTAGCAGGTTTGATAAGATTCAAATAAGTTAGAGCCTGCAAACTTCAAACAGGAGCAGGATTTATTAACAGATGCATAAATCTTACAAACCAACAAGTTATGTTGCTCAGTTAAATCTTAATACATTTTCAACATAAAAGTGTGGGTCAATTATTATTCAACCCCTAGGTTTAATATTTTGTGGAATAACCCTTGTTTGCAATTACAGCTAATAATCGTCTTTTATAAGACCTGATCAGGCCGGCACAGGTCTCTGGAGTTATCTTGGCCCACTCCTCCATGCAGATCTTCTCCAAGTTATCTAGGTTCTTTGGGTGTCTCATGTGGACTTTAATCTTGAGCTCCTTCCACAAGTTTTCAATTGGGTTAAGGTCAGGAGACTGACTAGGCCACTGCAATACCTTGATTTTTTCCCTCTTGAACCAGGCCTTGGTTTTCTTGGCTGTGTGCTTTGGGTCGTTGTCTTGTTGGAAGATGAAATGACGACCCATCTTAAGATCCTTGATGGAGGAGCGGAGGTTCTTGGCCAAAATCTCCAGGTAGGCCGTGCTATCCATCTTCCCATGGATGCGGACCAGATGGCCAGGCCCCTTGGCTGAGAAACAGCCCCACAGCATGATGCTGCCACCACCATGCTTGACTGTAGGGATGGTATTCTTGGGGTTGTATGCAGTGCCATCCAGTCTCCAAACGTCACGTGTGTGGTTGGCACCAAAGATCTCGATCTTGGTCTCATCAGACCAGAGAACCTTGAACCAGTCTGTCTCAGAGTCCTCCAAGTGATCATGAGCAAACTGTAGAAGAGCCTTGACATGACGCTTTGAAAGTAAAGGTACCTTATGGGCTCGTCTGGAACGGAGACCATTGCGGTGGAGTACGTTACTTATGGTATTGACTGAAACCAATGTCCCCACTGCCATGAGATCTTCCCGGAGCTCCTTCCTTGTTGTCCTTGGGTTAGCTTTGACTCTTCGGACAAGCCTGGCCTCGGCACGGGTGGAAACTTTCAAAGGCTGTCCAGGCCGTGGAAGGCTAACAGTAGTTCCATAAGCCTTCCACTTCCGGATGATGCTCCCAACAGTGGAGACAGGTAGGCCCAACTCCTTGGAAAGGGTTTTGTACCCCTTGCCAGCCTTGTGACCCTCCACGATCTTGTCTCTGATGGCCTTGGAATGCTCCTTTGTCTTTCCCATGTTGACCAAGCATGAGTGCTGTTCACAAGTTTGGGGAGGGTCTTAATTAGTCAGAAAAGGCTGGAAAAAGAGATAATTAATCCAAACATGTGAAGCTCATTGTTCTTTGTGCCTGAAATACTTCTTAATACTTTAGGGGAACCAAACAGAATTCTGGTGGTTTGAGGGGTTGACTAATAAATGACCCTCTTTAAAAAAAAAAAAAAAAGAAATAACATTCTTTTTTGCTGCAGTGCATTTCACACTTCCAGGCTGATCTACAGTCCAAATGTCACAATGCCAAGTTAATTCCGAATGTGTAAACCTGCTAAATCTGCAGGGGGTTGAATACTACTTGTAGGCACTGTATATATATATATATATATAGTACAGACCAAAAGGTTGGACACACCTCATGCAAAGAGTTTTCTTTATTTTCATGACTCTGAAAATTGTAGATTCACATTGAAGGCATCAAAACTATGAATTAAAACATGTGGAATTGGGATTCTGATCTGGCATAAATACTAAAGGCTGCTTTACACCCTACGACTTCTTGTGCGATCGCACCCGCCCCCATCGTTTGTGTGACACGGGCAATTTGATGCCCGTGTCGCACAAAGTCGGTAACCCCCGTCACACGTACTTACCTTCCAAACGACCTCGCTGTGGGCAGCTAACATCCTCTTCCTGAAGGGGGAGGGACGTTCGGCGTCACAGCGACGTCACACAGCGGCCGCCCAATCGAAGCGGAGGGGCGGAGATGAGCGGGACGTAACATCCCACCCACCCCCTTCCTTCCGCATTGCCGGTGGGACGCAGGTAAGCTGTGTTCGTCGTTCCCGGGGTGTCACACGGAGCGATGTGTGCTGCCTCGGGAACGACGAACCACCTGCATCCAGGAATGTGACCGATATTTTGAAAATGAGTGACGTGTCAACGAGCAACGATAAGGTGAGTATTTTTGCTCGTTCAAAGTCGCTCGTAGCTGTCACACGCTACGATATATCAAACAATGCCGGATGTGCGTCACTAACGACGTGACCCCGACGACATATCGTTAGATATATCGTACCATGTAAAGCGGCCTTAAGTCATATGCAAAGGATTGTTAAAAATCCACTTTTGACTTTCAGGATTGCTACTTCCAATAGGTGGCGCTGCGCTAGAGTTTGTCTCCTTTGCTGGAGAGACAATTCACATGTGGAATGAAATACTTAACAAAAAAGTGTGAAACAACTGAAAATATGTCTTATATTCTAGGTTCTTCAAAGTAGCCACCTTTTGCTTTGATTACTGCTTTGCACACTCTTGGCATTCTCTTGATGAGCTTCAAGAGGTAATCACCGGAAATGGTTTTCACTTCACAGGTGTGCCCTGTCAGGTTTAATAAGTGGGGGTTCTTGCCTTATAAATGGGGTTGGGACCATCAGTTGTGTTGTGCAGAAGTCTGGTGGATACACAGCTTGTAGTCCTACTGAATAGACTGTTAGAATTTGTATTATGGCAAGAAAAAAGCAGCTAAGTAAAGAAAAACGAGTGCCCATCATTACTTTAAGAAATGAAGGTTAGTCAGTCCGAAAAATTGGGAAAACTTTGAAAGTGTCCCCAAGTGCAGTGGCAAAAACCATCAAACGCTACAAAGAAACTGGCTCACATGAGGACCGCCCCAGGAAGGGAAGACCAAGAGTCACCTCTGCTGCGGAGGATAAGTTTATCCGAGTCATCAGCCTCAGAAATCGCAGGTTAACAGCAGCTCAGATTAGAGACCGGGTCAATGCCACACAGAGTTCTAGCAGCAGACACATCTCTAGAACAACTGTTAAGAGGAGCCTTTGTGCAGCAGGCATTCATGGTAAAATAGCTGCTAGGAAACCACTGCTAAGGACAGGCAACAAGCAGAAGAGACTTGTTTGGGCTGAAGAACACAAGGAATGGACATTAGACCAGTAGAAATCTGAGCTTTGGTCTGATGAGTCCAAATTTGAGATCTTTGGATCCAACCACCGTGTCTTTGTGAGACACAGAAAAGATGAACGGATGGACTCTACATGCCTGGTTCCCACTGTGAAGCATGGAGGAGGATGTGTGATGGTGTGGGGATGCTTTGCTGGTGACACTGTTGGGAATTTATTCAAAATTGCAAGCATACAGAACCAGCATGGCTACCACAGCATCTTGCAGCGGCATGCTATTCCATACGGTTTGCATTTAGTTGGCCCATCATTTATTTTTCAACAGGACAATGACCCCAAACACACCTCCAGGCTGTGTAAGGGCTATTTGACTAAGAAGAAGAGTGATGGGGTGCTACGCCAGATGACCTGGCCTGCACAGTCACCAGACCTAAACCCAATCGAGATGGTTTGAGGTGATCTGGATCGCAGAGTGAAGGCAAAAGGGCCAACAAGTGCTAAGCTTCTCTGGGAACTCCTTCAAGACTGTTGGAAGACCATTTCCGGTGACTACCTCTTGAAGCTCATCAAGAGAATACCAAGAGTGTGCAAAGCAGTAATCAAAGCAAAAGGTGGCTACTTTGAAGAACCTAGAATATAAGACCTATTTTCAGTTGTTTCACACTTTAAGTATTTCATTCCACATGTTTTCACTCATAGTTTTGATGCCTTCAATGTGAATCTACAATTTTCAGAGTCTTGAAAATAAAGAAAACTCTTTGAATGAGGAGGTGTGTCCAAACGTATATATATTTATATAAGTGCTTATGTTAAATGGTGTGAGGCCCTCTACTGCATAGGGACCCATGAGGGCATTTCTGTGTTCCCTTGTGGACCAGTCTTGGCCTGCCACCAGAATAGTACTGCCGCAAAGACATATACAATGCTACAGGATCAAATGTAATTGTTCAATGACTGCAGCATTAGTATATATATATATATATATATATATATATATATATATATATATATATATAAAACTGCTTCTCAAATGAAATAATAATCAGTACCCATATGTCACGCTAGGTACGGTAAAGTACCAAGCTCAAGGTGAAATAGAAGGAAAGGTAAACCCTGTGTCTAGGGAAAGGGAAGATGGTGACCCCTTACCAAATCTACTGCTGGTCCCTGGGGTCCCTTACCACCCTAGATAGGTCCCGCACCTATGCGCCGAGCCAGATACCTGACCCTAGTATCCCTAGTGCTGGACCCAAAATAGGGAACGGATGGGATGAGCTCTTCGTCAACCCCCACTATACAACTATAGAGGACACAAGGTGGAAAGTGTATGAACTATTCATCCACAGATGACTTAGGTAGGAGTTCAGCAGAGTTTTCAGCAATGATACCATAGAGGAGTACAAGCCACCTGCTTGCCAACAAGACTTGAAGAAACTGACAAATATCACCAGCACAAGTCCAAGTAAGGAAGGGATATTTAAACACCAAGGGACTACTGCTGATCAACAGCTGGGTGGAAGGCGAGCTCCTGCTGAGTCTAAAAGGTAGAGAAGTGAATCCAGCAGGAAAGCTACCTATACCAATGAATACTGACAGCAGGAACAATAGAAAGTCAGGGAGCATTCTGTGCAGCCAGATGCTGTGACCTTCTATGACCAGAAACCACATGACTGTCTGTCACCCGTGACACTGCCGTAACACTATACCGCTAAAGCATAGGCTGAAGCCAGTCAGGAGACCTTATGGGCTTCCATTAGAGTAGAGATAAGCAATTTTTACCCAAAAAATCTGAATATCATGAATTCAAACTTTTTATTTTGTGCTAGCTGGCCACTGGTTTGCTGATGTGGGTCAGAAAACAGTGGGAATAAAAAGTCACCTTGCTATTCACCTAATCCTTCACAGCAGTCCTATGTAAGGACCTCCATGCAGATCCCTCAGCATGTCCTATGTAAGGACCATGCGCACAACTCTATGAACACAACATGCAAACTCTTTTTACCATATCTCAGGGGTTTCCCTGGCCTTCACCCTTCAGTTCCTGTACAGGGATCTATAAGCGGCCTCTGTAGTAGGCTGCTGACCAGGTCTGCAGGCTGGCAGGAGTAGTAAAGATGATGGGCCAGAACAGTGAAGGCAGTAAAGGAAAAAAAAAATCAGAAGGCTCAAGAGAAGTCAGTAAATGGGGCAAGGTTTGAAATGGAAATTGGTAAACAATACAGGAGCTGAGAACAAACCGCAAACTAAACTAAATCTTGCGTCTCTCAGAAATAAGATGGTATAGCATTAGTAGGGCGTGGGGGCTTTCCAATTGGCCAAAGCAAGGACAGAAGACACAGCCCTACTGCCAGACTGGGCGGCACTATAGGTCTCAGCCACCCCAAGCTTAGTGGCTAAAGAGAGCCTGCTCCATCCAGAGCTTCCCAATATATCTCGCATATGAGAATCGGAGCACAGGTGCGGAGAAGACGGAGAGCTTAATTTCTCCATCTTCTCCGTTGTCTGTGTCGGAGTATATTGGACTACATATGGATGACACTTGAGTGCTGTGTGATGATTTCCACGCACCCATAGACTTGTATAGGTGAGTGTTTTTTGTTATCTCATGCTGGATTGCCATGAGAAAGAAATCACACGTTGGCACTGCCCCATAGTATGACATTGTAGCGAGTGCTATCCCATAAAACATGACATAGCACTCAGCCGTGTTATACACGCTTGTGAGCAAGCCCTCACGGGTATAGGAAAAGAGTTTGACCAAATGGTCTTGTAGACATCTTTTTGGTTTGTCAAGTAATATTCTCATGGAAAGGCTATGGTCACACGTCCCTAGATTCTCTCATCTGAGTGAATCAGGTTAATCTGAGTTTGGTTAGTTTCAGCACAGTGTGATCCGATTCTCTTTCATGAACAAAGTTTCTCCATCTTCTCCATTTTATGAGTCTATGGAAATTGGATTGTACTTTAATGCCATCCAAGTCCAGTCCAATTTTTTCCGTGCACCCATAGACGTGAATGGGTGAGTGGCATGCGATGTGCACGGCAAATCTCAGCATGCAGCCATTATTTTTCTCATGCTGAATTTGTGTGAGAAAAATAATGCTGATCAGCACTGCCCCATTACATATCATTTGTAACTGGTGGAAGAAGAAGTATACAGCATCCAGATGGCTTAAAATCCCATTTATTCCAAAATTCTACAAGATCGTCACAATGGAAATCCTCCATAAAGATAAGACCGAAAAGTATCAATGAGATATGGCATATTTCTTACTTCTTCTTCCTTGCACAAGGATTTCTGTGACATCCATTTTGCAAATCGTGTCTTCAGTGCCACTTATTGGAGATAGCAATACTAAAAGTCAAAAGTAGCCCTTTAATAAACCTTGTCACCTGACTTAGGATTTATGCTAGATCAGAATCTCAATTTGCAGACACGGTGTTACGGAGTGATTGTCCCTCGTCAGAGCAAAGTATGAGATCTGATCTGGCTTTGAGAGGCTAAGACGGTGTCTAAAGGGAAAGCTATTCTCCTAGCAGAAACCAACACACCATTCCAGCATGCCAGTGTTGAGGAGACTTTATGCTGCAATGCTCCTCTGGGAAATATGAAAATTGTCTCTTCAAGGAGGAAGGATATGAACTTTAGCGCCACCTATTGGAGGTAGTAATCCTAAAAGTTAAAAGTGACCCTTTAACAAGCCTTGTCATATGACTTAGGATTTATGCCAGATCAGAACCTCAATTTTCAGACACGGTGTTTTGGGATAGTTGTCCCCCAGCAGTGCAAAGTATTCAATTTCATCTGGCTATATATGAGGCTAAGACAGGGTCTAAGGGGAAAGCTATTCTTCTAGCGGAGACTGACACAACATTCCAGCATGCCAGAGTCTTTAAGCCGCAATGCTCCTTTGAGAAATATGCAAATTGTCTCTTCAGGGAGTAAGTTAACAAACTCTAGTGCTTTCCCTTTAGACCCCATCTTAGCATCTCATACTGCCAGATCAGATGTCATACTTTGCACTGACGAGGAACAACCATCTCGAAACACCGTTTCTGCAAATTAAGATTCTGAAATAGCATAAATCCTAGATCATATGACAAGGTCCGTTAAAGGGTCACTTTTGACTTTTAGGATTGCTACTTCCAATAGGAGGCACTAGAGTTTGTTGCTTTCGCCGCCCCCACCATATATTGCTTTTTTCACCTCCAAAAGGTGGCACTAGAGTTTGTCTTCTTTCTCCCTGAAGAGACAATTTGCATATTTCCCAGAGGAGCATTTTGGCTTAAAGTCTCCTCACCACTGGCATGTTGGAATGCTGTGTCAGTCTCCGCAAGAAGAATAGCTTTCCCATTAGATCAATTCTTCAAGGACAGGTGACCTGCCATTTTCTAACTTTTCTATTGCATATCATTTGTCTGAGTATTATCCGATAAAAAGTTGGATATCACTCATTCAATTAATATAGTGGTGTGAGTGAGCCCTTAATGGCGTTGTCCTCCTCTACCTTGCATTTGGTTATCCTCTTCTGCTTGACCCTTCAGCTCTTCTAGGCATTGTTGTCTTTTCCAGATATCTGGACTTCTTATACTAAAGGGGGCTTCACACGCAGCGACATCTCTAGCGATGTCGCTAGCATTTGTACCCGCCCCTGTCGTTTGTGCATCACAGGCAAATCGCTGCCTGTGGTGGACAAAATCGGTAGTACGTGTCACACATACTTACCTTCCTAACGACGTAGCTGTGGCCGGCGAATAACCTCTTTTCTAAGGGGGCGGTTCGTGTGGCATCACAGCGACATCACACAGAAGTCCACCAATAGAAGCGGAGGGGCGGAGAGCAGCCGCATGAACGACACACCCACCTCGTTGCCGGAGGACGCAGGTACGCTGTTGTTCGTCATTCCCGGGGTGTCACACATAGCGATGTGTGCTGCCTCAGGAAGGACGAACAATCTGCATCCCAGAAGATCAACAACATTTTGAATATCAACAACGTGTCAACGATCAACGATGTGGTGAGTATTTTTGATCGTTAGCCGTCGCTCGTACGTGTCACACGCAACGACGTCGCTAACGACGCCGGATGTGCGTCACGAATTCCGTGACCCCAACGACATCTCGTTAGCGATGTCATTGCGTGTAAAGCGGTCTTTATACTAAGTTTACAAGAAGATGAGACTTCATTGGTTCTTTTTAGCAAAGTTTTTCAATGCCTGTAGTTCGCAATCCCCACATTTGTATTTTCTCTCTACCGGCTTGAAGTTCACTTCTCGAATTGAGACCATTGGGCATGAAAAATTTGATAGACTTGCTTGGTTTCAGAACACAATTTTCAAAATCTCCTTGTTTTGATCCTTTGTTTGATCCCTTGTTTGTAAGTCCATCTTCTACCTAACAATCACCTGGTTTGTTTCTCACATTGAAAGGTTTCTTTTCTTCTAATCTTTTCCTTAAGAGATACATTTTACTGACTTCAGTAGAAGAAACATAACGTTACTTTGTTGGTTTCTTCGCATTTGAGATAAAAACCTTAGCTTTATGCCATGCAATCTCGGCATGCCAACCTGGCATTTATTTAGCTGGTAATGTTGTAATTTCTACAGACTTCTCTTTGAAATTGCCGGGCGAGTGCGGAAGTTCACTACTGCCGCTGTTTTTGATCTAAGCGATGGAGGAGATAATTGGATGGCAGGCTGGCTAAGGAAGTAGTCTTTAAAAAAAAATTCTGACCTTAAAACAACATACATTTTTATTTTTAGACAATATCTGAATAATGATAGAGTTATTCGTAAATATGACAGGCCTTCATAAAATATGCATGTTGAGTTATTTTCTTACCATAGGCAAGTGAATTGCTCAATTTACAATAAAATCTTTTAAAGTGGCAGAGAGGTGGAGATTATTCTTCAAAAGTTAAGAATATAATTTTTTTTTAAATCAGATCTTTTTTATTAAACAACTAAGAATCAATACAGAGAAAATATATTGCATCGTATATAACTAGTAAAAGCGTACATTGAAAAAGCATATGTTGTCTATAAATCAGGTTCTTCCTCTGTATTAAAAAAAAAAAAAAAAAAAAGATTCTTAGATCAGTTATATAAATTGAGCCTACAAACAACATGGCTCCACAGATAAACAAAAGTTTAAATTATGCAATAATACCTCAGTCTAATAGAAAAGTCTCCTCCATCAGCCGTGTCGCTCCACATCATATTTCCATACCCGCTTGCCTCTCTCTCCCCGTTTAGTCATCAATCACACCCTTCCGGCCCCTCCCACAGCGTCGCTCAAAGTCCACTCCGCCACGTAAAACACTAGTTTTAACTTTTACTCCACAAACGTTCCATTGTTGAGAATATAATTAAAAAATAATTTTCTATGCTTTTGGTGGAAGCTGTAACGTTCGCTGTTGTCGTAGGGACAGCGAGCAGGATTTGTGGACCCACTGGACCACAGGGGGACTCAGGCTTACCCTTCAGAGAGAGGGGTTTAACTAAGTGCCCACCGCAAGGTGAACACCAGGTACCACTCCCACGGCAGCTGACCCCCCGGACTGTGGCAGCTGACCCCCAGGACAGGTAACGGACTCAGGAATAGCTAGGAACAGGTGGGATGACTGAGGCAGGCTGGACAGGTGAGTATGGACAGGTATGGTGGTCATGGCAGGGATAGACAGGTATGGGAAAGCAGGTACTGGAGACAGACACAGGGATAAAGGGATAGAAACTCAAGTCCTGACAACTATCTAGATAGCAGACTGGAGACTGACTATCTAGAAGTATTGTGAAGGCACCTCCCCTAATGGGAGGGTGCCTTAAATACACAGTGCCTCAAGGCATAGGCTGAGAGACATTTCCTGGAAATAGCACCCCTTTAAGAGGAGGGCCAATGTGCATGTCTTAGGTGCACTCCTGGGAACCCTGTGTGGCATGTACAGGGCCTGGGAGGGGAAGGAGGCAGCAGCACACATGTATTCCCAGGTAAGTGCGGGGAGGACACAACCCAGCAGGGGCAGTGAGTAAGTCTGTTTCTCTGCAGAGACGCCAGCCCTACAGTGTCCTGGGTCTATAAATTCAATATTTCATACCTCCTTAGCAAAGTCCAAAAGTCCCAGTTATGGTGCCAAGATTTGCTATCCAGAACATAAATGCTTGGTATTTGGCATTTACTCCTTTATATGACCCATAGGGTCATGGCCTGGTATTTTTTTTTCTTTTGAGCTGGCATTCGATTCAATCACAATAAATTTGGTCCTAAACGAAAATCCCCTAATTTGGACAGACTAAAAGTTTGGACACACCTTCTCATCTCTAGAACAACTATTAAGAGGAGACTTTGTGCAGCAGCCTTCATGGTAATATAGCTGCTAGGAAACCACTGCTAAGGACAGGCAACAAGCAGAAGAGACTTGTTTGGGCTAAA